>NW_026592890.1:593953-612206 GCF_907164565.1 Psammomys obesus
AAGAAAGAAAGAAAGAAAGAAAGAAAGAAAGAAAGAAAGAAAGAAAGAAAGAAAGGAAGGAAGGAAGGAAGGAAGAAAGAAGAAAAGACTTTCACATTTTTCCAAAAGGAGATGCTTTCTATCTACCTTAAGCCTGTTTGTTCTGCTGAGGGTAAATACTTTCTAAATTAGTAGAAACAAAGTCAGAAGCCATTGAAATCATTTCACTTTACAAATAGCCCTTTGGAAGAAAATTGCCAGGTCAGCTTCTTTGTCTGCCCAAATGTGTGGCCAAACACGGGTGTAACCACCATAGGCAGATTTGTAACTGGTGATGTTTTCTGGGCTTAGAATGTGTGTGCAGATTTTTAGTAAGTATCTGCAGACGGGATTGGTTCATTACCACTCACTTCCAAGAGAAGGTCCGTGTACCCTTCAAGGGACTTTTAAGCAAATAGGCTGTTTGGGATATGCCATTGTCTTTGGTGTTTGCCACATTTTTTTTCCTGTGATGTATTCAGAAAATGTAATAATATTTACTTTGCCTCTGTGTGGGGATCGGGAACTGAGGGAAGGGGGCAAGTGGCAATAGGGCCGTGTAGAATTCTGGGAATAAGACTCCAGAGACCACACTCAAAAGTGCAGAGCTAACTTTATTATCCAGTGTAACAGCCTTGAAGTGATTGAAAGGCCAATCAGACCAGCCCATGCTAGTCTTGAGCACCAGTAACAATCGATCAGGTTGGTGCGACGCTAAGGAAACCTGGGAGATGAGGGCAGGGTGAGGCCCAGAAGACCTCTGTAAAGAAGGGGAAAGCAGGCAGCACTCGGGCCTTGGATCCATTTTGAGACTTCACTCGTGTGCTAGGAGTCCCTAGTGGATCAACACTATGTGCAGTGGATCAGGATCTTTCAAGGAGTCGCAGGAGTCACTGATGCCTCCCTATGGGCTTCCAAAAGGCTCACCTCAACATTCCCCTATACCTCTATGCCAAAGAAAAAGTTCTGAAAGACTAAACACAAATTGGGAATGTTTTGTGAAAGCCTGCATATCAGAAAAGAGTTGTTTTTGTTGGTTGTCTTAGAAATGAAAACTAACAGCAGTATCTAAAACCGAAGGACAGTCTTCCTGCGATCCCCGCCAGCATTTAGCCGTTATGCTTTACATAGAAACTATGACCAATGCTTTGAAACAGCGCCTGCCCTTTCGAGCATCTTCATATCTGAAACCATGATGCAACTTTTTAACGTTTTCTGGTCCTGTATGACTTGGGGCTGAATCCTTTCTCAAGTCCCCCAAGACATGAATTTTCCTGTCCTGCCATCTCTGGGGTGTCCATTGTCCAGCTTTTTGGCACTGTTGGCTACCTTCAGAGTTTGCAAAGTGTTTCAGTGCGGGCATCCTTGAAGCCCCGGCAGCTGCAGTGCACACATTTTTCCTCTCAATATCCCAAACAACTAGACAAAAAGCCTTATAGTCTCATTCCTAACACCCCAGGGTAGTTCTTAGAAGAATGGGCAGGCTAATTCTTGGCACAAGAGCAATGACCCTATGGTCCTTCCCATGAAGAGTTACAGTTTTCACTCATGACATTTACCCATACCAAGAAAGACTTGGAATATGTCTCTCTTTTTTTTAAGTGTGTGTGTGTGTGTGTGTGTGTGTGTGTGTGTGTGTGTTCCTGTATGAGTTCATGTGGATGTCAGAGGACCACTCTGGTGCCATTTCCCAGCCACCTTCCACCTATCGTGGGAGACAGGGTCTCTTATTAATCTAAAATTTCACCAAGAAGGTGATGGTAGCTGGCCATTGAGGCGTAGAGATCACCTTCCTCCTTCTCCTCCTCCTCCCTGGGGAAGGAGCTTGGTTCTCGTGCTCGCAAGGCAAACACTTTCCCAATAGAGCCAGCCATCTCTGTGTGCTCAGAGCAGTTTCCAGCATAGATGATGCACCCTAATCTCAAAATCTGACTCTGAAAGCGCTGTGAAATCAGAAAGCCACGAGATCTTAAAACATCTGGAGTACTGACATGATGTCCCAAATGGAACTTCATCTCATACACTGAAGTATGGCAAATGTTGTCTAAAACTAATGTCAACCCATGTGCACAGCTACATATAGTACATAAATGAACACACGTTTGGACTTGTGTCCTCTGCCCTCAATAGAGAGCGTGTATACAAATATTTCAAAATCCAAAGACTTCTGAGACCCAAGCAATGCTAAGCATTCAGGTGGGGATTGCCAGCGGTGGGATTCCAGGCTGTGGTGGGCTCTAGGAAGGGTTACAGTGTTTCCCTGGTGGAGATTTCCCAGCTGCTGACTTTCAGGCCGCCTGCTCTCTTGCTAGCTTGTGTTCTAGTTGCTATGGATACATCCAGGCGTGTGATACTCCTGTGTGCTTCGGTTTCTCATTGCAGATGATAGTGTGGAAAAGTGCCCCTTCCTCGTTGTACAGCCATGGCATCCTTGTCCACTAAGGAGGACACATGTGTGATTGCACATGACTGATCTTCCTGTGTTTGGAGAGAAAGTTTGCCGAGCAAAACCTATCTTTTGATTGAGTGGTGATACTGGCAAGTGAACTGAGCACTAAGAACTGGCCAGGACAACATACCTGGGGCTATCGGTGTGCCAGAGGGCTCTTCCTGCTCTACCCACAGAAGGTAGAAGCAAGAGAGCAATTTCCTCCCAGGAGCTGTTACCAGTCCAGTTAACTGGTGTCTGGATTGTGAGCAGGGAAGGACTGGAATACAAGGCCTTTGTACAGTTTGAGCAGAGCCCAGCTGGGCTGTAAGAAAATGGGACCATGAGATGAAAGGTGAAAGGCCCCTGGTTCTCCTACCTTAACATGGGACTTTTCCCTCCCCCTTCTTTTCCTCTGTGCTGTTATCCAGCCTTTGGCCCTATATGTTATGCATTTGTTAATTCCGTTTTGCAAAAATTATGGTACAGGGATAAATACAGAGATACATAGTGTGTGTGTGTGTGTGTGTGTGTGTGTGTGTGTGTGTGTGTGTGCGCGCGCGCGCGCGTCCTGGTCTGAAGGAGAAAGAAAAACATAATTTAAAAATTCAGATTATACTTTAACCTTTTGTCATTTGCAGGTGTGCTGTAGTCGGTTTCAGGTATTTGCAAGTTATTAATGTGAGAGGACTTTGTACAAGCTGCGGAGCTTCAGAAAACAGGAGCTGTCTCTACACTAGATTATGACTGTTTCATAGGAGTGCCCTGGCCTGTGCTGTCACTTTGGATCTGTCCCTCAGGGTCATCACTTGTCCACATTCCCTTGGAAGAATGTGGCCACACACAAAGCAGCTAGGTTGTAGTGTTCCTTGTAACCCAGGCAGCATCTCTCAGAAATATTAAAAACAGCAACATGTTTGGGGGATCAGGGAGGACCCCAGGGCGGAAATCTTTTATTAGAAGATGGAAGTAGTTAATTTGATGTCAGACACTGCACATAGAATAGGTATGAGCCAAGAAACTCCTCTGTTTATTCGTGTCCATCTAGGAGTTTGAAATCTACGGTGTGGGAAGGTTGCCTATCTCCCTCAGCTCTGACAGGTCAGGGTTTGGAGAGAGGAGGAGAACATGAGACTATGCAAAGCTTACGCTGAGCATAGTAAGTAGCTCTGTGGCCAGTAGGAACAGTGATGGGTCAGGGTGGGGTGGAGACTTAGATAGGAACTCATAAGATGGAGAAAATTCCGCTAAGTGGAAAGGAAGGTGCATCTGGGCTCCAGGGTGGGACAATGATGGACAGAGAGGCCACTGTGGTGGTGGTCAGAAAGGAACAGTAAGGCTATTTCCACAGCCTGGGGGCGGGGTAGGGGCTTTCTCTCACAAGGTCTCCTAGAAGCCTGGATTAATGATCCCCATTGACCTGGTGGGTAGGAGAGAGCAATGACCCCCCCACACACAGTATCTCCCAAACTTTCGCTGCCATCTGAAGCAATGAGTGGAGAAGCCCATGTGTGCACAGACTCACTCAAAGGAAATGGGCAATCAAACAAATTATCCTGTTACGCTGTTAGCTTCAATCGCCTGGTAGGCACGATGGAGACTGCAGTATTAAAGATGGTCTGCGAGCACCGCTTTTCAGAACCACAGCCGAAGGCTTTCGGAGGAATGCACAGTGAAAGTGTCTGATCCCTTCAGATCATCACGTGTGAGCATCTGCAGATGAGAGAAAGCCAGGCTTGGGTATAGATATGTAAAAGTAAAACTTTATTGAAACTTTGTCTCTAGATAGACATGGCATTTTATCTCATTTTATTGTGTGTATATGTGTGCATGCTTGTGAGAAAAGTGAGTGACCTTAGGGAACTTTAAAATCCCAAATAATTGGAAATCTAATTCACTGAAATGTAGACCAGTCTGTATTTATTACTTAGTGTTTATGAGATCATAGAACTTTACTGTTTTCCAAAAAAATGCCTGCACATTTTGATTTTAGGCTCTTGCCTACAGACAGAATTCTTAAAACTCTTGTTTAAAGTCTATGCAGATGTATTCCTGTAAAACTGTGCTGACTGAAATGTACAGTGTGTAACTAGCAAAGTGAGGTTACCCAGGGCACCCTCGACGAGGCATTAGTCAGTCCTGGACACCCCTTTAAAAGCTCTGTTAAAGTTGTGTGATTCACTTTCACACAAGCTTGTAAATCAGGAAGTGAACTTGAAAGTATCTGACCGCCAAAGATCCAGCTCATTTTAATATGGGGCTTGTGGAGAACAGTGGCCCGAGCCAGAAGGTAAAAGCCAGAGGGCTTTCAGACTGGGGGTTGTGTTTGATGCGTACAAAAGAATGGACGCTGTAGGGTGTCGCTCAGCAAAGTGTGCGTTTTCAGCTTAACCACAGTGGGTGTCTATTGTCCTGTTTCTCAATTGAATGATGTCATGTTTCATTTAAGGCTCTCGGTGATGCTGAAGCCTGTGGTCTGTGCACAGGGGGGGGAAAGGCGGCCAGAAAGTTGCAAATCAGGTTTTTTTGTAAAGCCTTTGTGTTGGGTTTGAGAGATAAAAGCTGACTCATGCAATATTTCAGTGGAAGACGCTGCACAGACTAGTAAAGGGTTCTTGTCTTACCTGACTGGGCACCCAGTGCAGCCGCTGCAGCTGAAGACAGACTGAGAGCCTCGGCTGCGGAGGGCAGGTAGGTGCTGGTGGAAGTTCTGCAGGGAATGGAGCAGCTGAGGCAGCAGCTGCCACAGAAACTCTCCCGGGCTGCTTTCTGCACAGCACTGTGCAAGGACAGAAACTCAGCTGTTTGCAGCACACGCGTCCCGGTGCAAACGCCATGCCCTGAAGTTATGCGACGATGGAATTCATCCGGACTATTCCTTCCCAGCCCCTTGCGTCTGAACTGAAGTCTGTATTAAATTGTTTTCTGCTTGTTTGGGTTTCGTTTGGCTTTGATCTTCCCTTAAAGTTGGGATGAAATGACTGGAGAGCCTGTTGTTGACTCCGAAGGGAAGCTTCCAAGTGGACATTGATGGTCCACCCTTGAATAGCCTTTCTTGTTAAGGTTCTGGCGGGCTCAGCTGGAAGGTGGGGGGCAAAGTGGATGTTTGCAGACTTCAGGCTTAGCAGCAATGCAGCTTAGCCTGAGGCTCACGGCAACCAAAGTGGACTAGGAAGAGGCAGTTTGTGTTTGAGCATACTATTGGTAGAAAATACTTTTATTAAAAGAAATTCTTGTGATGGAGAGGCAATGGGCTTCTATCGGTATTACTCTCTGCTGGGATCTAACTTTATACTGTCCTATTAATTAACTCAACTTTGTGATGTTAACATTTTTAAAAGGTGTATAGATTTAACTCAAATTATATATGAAAATTAAATTATTTTCACTTAAAAGGTTTAAATATTTGATACATATGGGGGCTGTGGTTTTAACTTTTTTTATTAAGTAATGTGGGCAGATTTTGAAAGCTACAGTTATTGAAGAAAAGAGACATTTTTATGTAAACAGCCAAAGAAAATGATCCGTTTCTACCTGGGGAAAAGTCATGCTGATATTTCACATAGACTTTCTGTGGCAGTAAGTTGGTATCTAAAACTTAAATGTGAGGATGCCATTGTTCACATGTATTAAACCATTCATCTTTCCTGAACAATGTATTTTGAATATTCAGTTTCCTCTACCTTTAAGGACCTAAGAGGACCTGACATTTAATTTAACATTGTGCTTTCCAGAAGGATTTAGTTACTCTGACCTCTATTGTTAGACATTTCAATTTCCCTTCCTCCTTTTTTCATGAAGAAAGTGTTTAATGTACTTTGGGGAGGGATTTATTTACTGAGTGTTATTGTCAGCCCTTTGGAATTCTCTCCCTTCCTCCTCCTTTTTCTTTAAGAGAATGTCATTTTGCTTTGTGCCTCTTTCCAACTGTGCAGAGATGTTTGTGGACAGAAGTGTGTTCCAGACAGATGAGGTGTGTATACGTGGGTGTGCGTGTGTGTGTGTACGTGCGTGTGCGTGTGCGTGTGTGTGTGTGTGTCTGCTGTTCACTTACTGCTTAAGTCCAGTAGTTCTATGCTAACAGGAAAGCCCTATTTAAAGTGAATCTGGAGCTGGTTATTTTTTAATCAAAATTAAAAACACAGGTTGGTAGTTTGTTTGACTCTAGCAAAGTCACTGAAAAACTTTACTGGCTAACACCTGGCATTAGTGCCATATAGGGCATTGTTAGCATGGAGTTGGTACTTATGCCTGACTGCAGATAGGAGCAGGAAATGTGGGTATCAGCTAGAGACCCTCTGGTTACTTCAGGGTTGGAATTGCATCCTGGAGGTTGTATGGGGCCTGGGAAGCCATCTGGTCCAGCTTTCTCACTTTCCAGGGAAGAACCAATGATCATGGTCAACTAAAAACGATGTTGAGCAAATACATACATGCTCTGACCAGAGGAAAATAGCATGTCATAATTTAATTTCCACTCTACCCTTTGATCTCTGTGTATATGTATAGTGGGGGATAGGTTCATACATACATAAACAGGTACATGCATACACACATACCACACACACACACACACACTCACACACACACACACACACACACACACACACATGATGTAGGTCTGTTGGGTACAGATACCAAGTGTTCTAGACAAGTTGCTTGGGGTTTGTTCCTTATTTTCTCATATCCAAGCCTCTTTTTGCCCTAATGGTTTATGAGCGCCTGCTGAATACAGTGAGTGACAGACTAGAAATCAGAAATTGTAGTCTCCGTTTCACGGTTCAGTGTACCTAACCTCTGATCAGGTTGGTTTTGTTTTTATAAAATCTTTCCAACATGATGAAACACATGAACTTCAGGGATTGGGGCAGGGGGTGGTTGAGGGAGATGTTGTCGTAGACTTGTATATGGAAGCTGAATCTGCTTGGGTAATCTCTTGCTGGAAGCCAGATCACTCCTAAACCTCCGTAGTTGGAAACAGTGATAATCATTTAGAACCTCCCAGGGTCCCTGTGCACCAGCAACTCAGGAGACACTCGGTCAAGCGTGTCTGACTTGGGTTCTGTCAGGCTGTTATGTTGTCTAACGTGGCGGGATGCTCGGGCTGAAGCCACAGTGGCGAGGGCTGGAACAGCAGGGGTCTCCAGAGCACCCCTGAACTCCTCAGTGTGTCCCACTGCTTGCTGCCCCGGCAAGGCAGCTCCAGGGAGTGAAACTTATTCCTATGGTGACTTGGAACTGTACCCACCATCTTCCCCCTCAGCCATGCTGGAGGCGCTGGAATCATTCTCCTGTCAGAGGCAAAGTCCCTGCCCATCTGGGTTCCACTGTGAAGGGGAAAGAATGTGGAGGAAAGACACCTCGATCAGTAGACTCCCCAGTGGGAAGACATCACTTCAGCTGATGAAAACTTGACCATATATATGTGGCCCTATCTAAAAGCAAAGGAGCCTGGGAAATGTTCTCAGCTGAGGGCAAGTCAGTTTGGGCGGAAGGCAATGGACAGTTCCCAGTGTTCCCTAAAGATAATACAAGTGACAACAAGGCTTACAGGACTCCCCTTAGGTCCCATTCTAACCAGACTGGCTGCATCACCACTTGGCTGGTCGAAGACATTAGTCGAATTAACCACCCATTCAACTCCAACAAACGAGGCAGCCATTGTATCTCTTAGTTACCACTGGCTCGCATCTTAGCCCGTTTGAGCTACTGTAACAAACTATAAGCTCAGCAAACTATGAACAAAAATGTATTGTTCATAGTTTCAGTGGCTGAGAAGTCCAGGTCCAAGGCTCTAGCAGATTTAACAGATGATGAAGGCACGTCCCAGTGTGTTTCCTTCCATCACCTCTCTTTGTCATCCTAATCCATTCAAATCCCACTCAAGGGAGTGGTGTCCTTGTGACCTGATGGGTACACCAAACTTCAAACCATGGCAATAAGCTCTGAAACCAGCCAGCAACCTGTGTGAGTCTATGGTAGGTGTGTGCTGTCTGGTCCATGTTCATCCTCTCAGGCATTTTTACAACAGCTCAGTCTTGTACTAGCTTTGCCCGGTTGTGACTGGCCCTTTGGTTGTTTTCGTCATGTCAAGCTCCTGCTGAATAGTTAGTGTGCGCATCTAGAATGGAGAAGTTTTTCTTTGGTTCCTTCGCCTGTCTTTCATTTGGGTTTTTGCTGTTGAGTTGTAGAGTTCTTAGACATTCTAGGTCTTAAGCCTTTGCCTGTAAAAGGTTCGCTCATGTTTTATTCTAGTTTGTGGGATGCCTTTTCACTTTGTGAATTATTCCCCAAATTGTACAGAAGCTTTTTTTGTTTGATTTAGTCTTATTGGCCTGGTTGTTGTTGTAGGTTTTGTTTGTTTATTTGTTTGTCTATGTTTTGGTGCCATATCCAAGAAACCAAGGAATCATTGCTTAGATTCCTGTCAACAAGCATTTTCCCCTGTTTTTCTTCTAAAATTATTATGTTTAGCATTTTACATCTAAGTTTTGTTTTGTTTTCTTTGGATTGATTGCTCTGTGTATAGTGTATAAGAAAACTGTTTTCATTTTTCTATCTGTGAGTTAAAGTGCCATATGCATGTATGTGCTGTGTGTGTGTGTGTGTGCGTGCAAGTGTGCAACCGAATAGTACTCAGCCATGAGGAAGGACATCCTGCCTCTTGTGACATCATGCGTGAGTCTGAGGGACTGTGCTAAGGGGACTAAGTCAGGCACAAAAGGACAAGTACTACATGATACCACTCACATGAGAAATGCAAAATAATCAAACTCAGAAGAAAAGCGTGGAAGGGTAGTTACCAGCGGCTGGGGAGAGAGAAGGCAGCATGGAATTACTCAAAGGTTCAATTTTCAGTTATGCAAGATGGATAAGAACAGCACAGGCCTATAGTTAATAATTCTATGTTACATGCTTCAAAATTTGCCAAGAGAGTAGATTTATTTTTAAGGAAAAGGGAGTTTATTTGAGTCATAGCTCATGATTATGGGCAAGTTGGGGTAGCAGGAACTTGATGTTCTAATAAAAAAATAGTAAAATAGTAAAGAAGGCCTGAAGAAATTTTGGTAGTGGTTTTTCCAAGAAACTATGTGGAATGCTTGATGTCACAAACAGTAGTGAAGAGAAACTGGAGTCCTGGGCCCCCCTCTACCCTGATAGTGGGGAGGGTCTCAGCCTTGCCTTTCAGCAGTCTCCTTGGGATTTGTAGGCTGGGGAACCCTCAGGTCCCTGCCTTAGTGTGTAAAGCGGGTGAAATGAAGGCAGGAAAGTTGAATACCAAAGTCAGCTCAGGAAAAGTTGGAGCCAGCAAGTGGTGCCTTTTGATTCTGATGGTGGCATTCCCAAAGAAAGAAATGAAAATAATGGACATTTGAAGGACAAATAAAGAGAAGCCAAGGATGGGATTGCTTCCCCTACAAAGATTCATTGGGGAATGAAGGGTGTGGAAGCCTGTCTTTTCATTGAGGGTGGCACACAGGAGATAGGATCAGACCAATGAGTGCTGCTAATTTTCAGAATGGACAAGCCTCCAGCTTCTTACAGGTGCTGCTCCAGCTACCTCCAACAGCGAGCCTGGCCGTGGCCGCCGTGTGGGTAGGACTGGATTATTTCACAGGACTAATGGTCAAAAGTTCTATCTGTGATGCCTATGAGCCAATGTTTGGCAAGTTCTCCAAAGCTGTCTAGTGTTAGCCCTCTCCTCAGGATTCTGGAAGAGAGTGAAGCTCTAGAAGGAAGGCAGAGCTGTGTACATATGTTAACTTTCACTCCAAGGAGAGTAAAGAGATTTCCGGCAGAGTTTGCCGTATGGTTCAGTTTGCTGTGGAAAACAGCCGCTCCGCTCTCCTGTCACGACTGTACAGCAGTTGTCTCTCCCTCTCTTTCTCCTTACTCCCAACAATATTTCACATTCATGGATATATTAAAAAAGAAAATATTTCATAAATCATTCCACTCACAGTTATTGGAATAACAATGAATAAGCCGACAAATGTAAATATTTTACCCATTATAATTTTAAGTTATGTGTACATGTGTGTCTGTGTGGGGTTATGTGCACATGTATGTAGATGCCTAGAGTGTCCAGAAAATGGAATCAGAACTTCTGCAGCTGATGTGACAAGCGGCTGTGAGATACCCAATGTGGGTACTGGAACCAAACTCAGCTCTTCTTCAAGAGCAGTTTGTATTTTTAACCACTGAGCCCCTTACAGATTAATGTAGTTCTCTAGATGGTTTCAACATTACCTTTGCTTAATAAAAATATACATAAGCAATCCATAGAATTTAAAATCTGCTCATAGTGACATTTAAAAAGGCAAAACAACACTGGTAAATTTTTGCAAAGGTATTACATTTATCTCACTATTCTAAAGTACCATTTCAACAGATAACCAGATAAAAGTATGAATGAAGTCTTTGATAATTTGCCCCATACTGTCATTTAAACCCAGTGTGTGTTCTATAGCTTCTGCCCACCTCAATTCTGGATTGCCGCATCTCCATTGCTCAGTCACCCCACATAGCTAGTGGCTATTATGTTGAGCAGCACAACTTTACAAATATTAATCACTGGATATTTACATTAGAAAGAAGAGTCCAGATGGTAGAAATCTTCAGTTATTTCAAGGGAGGTGAGAGCAAGACTAGACAGTTTTTATGAAGCATTTTGCCTTAAATGAGAAAACTATAATTACCTTCCAAGCCATGAGTCAACATAAAAAATGTTACTCATTAACAAGGATAGCCTCAAATTACATGCTATTATTTGGCTTGATTTTAAATGTCTTATTTCTGTCTTCGGTAGTTTTGGATGGTAGTTAGCCAAGTAAGCTAGGCTGAATAACTACAGACATCAAATATCTCTTGCATTCCGTTTAATAAAGTATCTAACTGGCAATTACTCTGGTCCCGAGGGTTTCAATAACCTGATATGAGCATCCCTAGAGCAGAACCCACTCATGTCTCTGTTCAAGAGCTACCCAGAAGGGGTCACACGTACACTGCACTCTGTCCTAACTTTGCAAATATTTCAAAGGTACTCACATCCATAGCAGCATAACTTAGAAGCGAAAACCAATTTCTTCTTCCTCGATCTCTCAGTCTTAGAGTAAAAGTAACTAGAGAAAAGAAATGATAAGAAAGAAATGGGTCTCTCTTTTGTATTTGCTCATCTTGGTAATGAGTGCTAAAGATGTTTTATAGACCAGAGAGAAGATAGGAAGTGGAGACCTGCCCTGGAGACCACCCTGTCTCCTCTGTGGGGATTAATTGTTTGACCTAGACCTTTCCAGATGTCCTAGCCTTTGGTATGGAGCGTACCTAACTTAGGTTGACCCTAAATCATAGCCTCACTGGACCTTTGGGACCGTAAAGGACCTTGATTTCCCATGAGAGTGGCCATTCCCTACACTGGGGTCAATATTGTGGTCACAATCATGGTGGATACCACCTAAAGAAACCTGCCTGCATCTGTGCTTTGTAAGCATTAATCTCTCTCTCTCTCTCTCTCTCTCTCTCTCTCTCTCTCTCTTTGTGTGTGTGTGTGTGTGTGTGTGTGTGTGTGTGTGTGTGTGTGTGCATAGGCCAGGCTAGGTGGCCCGCAAGCTTGCAGAGATTCTTCTGACTCTACCTTCCATCTTGCTACAGGGGCATCAGGGTTGGAAACACACAATACTGTGTCAACCTTTATGTGGGGTCAGGGATTTGAACTCAGATCCTCACACTGGCACAGCAAGGGTTTATCCCACTGAGCCATCTCCCCAACCTGTCACATTCTAGATTTTCCTAACAGCAGTTCTGAACTTTGGCGAGTGTGTTCTGCAACAAGTATGTCTGAATGCATGGCCGCTTCTTGGATCTTCGCCCACACTCAAGTTGGATCAGGCTTCTTAGGTCAAGTGCATTTTAACTACAAACCAATCCGTGTTTTACAGGCTATAAAGCTGCTACAGAGCAAGCAGAAAGCATATCTCAAAAGCTTTAAAAACTTGGAGCAAACTCATACCATGTGGTGGCGGTCACTGTGGGCACTTGCTCATTTCTTACCATTCCTTGTTGTCAGCAGAAGTGAGGGCCTTCGTGTCGTAGTTACAATTTTAGCATTTGTTTTATAGGTTGGCAGTTATATTTTCTGTGCACATAGTCTAGGGGAAGGACAGGTTCTGAAGGACTTACATTCTAAAAATATTGGTAGCAGCAATTTGATCTTTATTATAAAGTCAAAACAAGCTCACAATCTGTATTTTTACTCTGTCCGATCTCTTATCATAAGGTACAAACTGGGAGGGAGGAGGTTGCTGATCCTGCCTTGACAGCTGAAAAAAATAATTTGGATTCTTGCATGTTTCTTAAGAATAATTGTGGAGTGTTCAAGTTCAGGAACAGCCATTTTGAACCCAGGTTGGTTCTCCTCTGCCCCGTGTACTGTCACCTCTCCACTCGGCAGGTGGTGTCGCCGTGTGCTTTCTCATAGCTGTTAGCGACCCAGATGTGCTTAATTTTTCTCATCATTTAGTTCCTAATTTAAAGCTGTAGTTTCACGGCTTTTCATGGGGGCTGCTGGAGTTACTCCAGGAGCTCTTAAATATGACAACTGAAGAGATACTACAAAAGCCACGTTTGTCTGTCTTAGGCAGGGCAGTTTCCTAATGACATTTATTTATGTTTGTTTGAGAGAGAGACGGAGAGAATGTGGGCCACACCAGCATGTGGGACGGCCTGCAGGAATCATTCCTTTCCTTTCTCGTGAACCTGGGGATCACAGTCAGGTAGTGAAGCCTTGTGGGAAGTGCCAATACCAGCTGAGCCACCCTGCAGGCCTGGGGGCCAGTTTTAAAGGATGGCTGTGGGCAAAGGCTAAGGCGAGGGATCTGTTTTACATAGGACATGGCTGTTATTATTTCAGTTTGTCTTTTGTGCCTCGCTATTAGAAGAAAAATGAACCCATGAAGCTCTATGCTCAGTGCTGTGTGCGAGTGAAATGCCCATCAGTGTCGCTTAAATGACGTCTCCATGCCCCGGGCCCCTTATGTAAAAATTACAGTGGAAGACTTAAAATCTAAAACAAAACAACCTTTCTCAAGATCCTGTAAGAGTCAGCCTCCTTCCTCAGCACTCAAGAATTGCGTGTGGCATTGGTTAAAGTTGCTGGGTCTCTGTGCCCTGACCACAGAGCCTTAAGTAGGTAAATCTGGGCCCGTCGGCAGAGGTGCGTCAGTTCAGGTGGTTGCACTTAGAAAAATAGCGTGCAATGGGTGTCCTGCTTCTCACAGTTCAGGGTACGCTGGCTTGCTCTGCGATCTGTTGAGTTGCAGATCCAAGGTCAGGAGGCCAGGGCCGAGCCTGAGGCTGCCTTTCCGGCAGGCTCGGAGAACAGAGGACAGATGCTCTCCTGAGCATCTTAGCCTGCCTTTCCTCTGAGCCACTCGCTACCTCAGGTTAATGACGCGCTCTCTGCACCTGGGTGGGTCTGACCTGTTTTCCTCCTGTTGAGAGGACCCCCACTGACCTTTCTTCTGTCTTTTCTATCCTCCTTCAACGGAAGCAGATGGGCACCACCGGCTGCAACCTGAAGCACCATCAGCTGTAACTCAAGTTCCTGACCCAAGGGCCACAGCTGAACCTTCCCAGTGCCCAGAACCGAAAACCATGGAGCTTTCCGACAGTGACAGACCCATCAGCTTTGGCTCCACCTCATCCTCGGCCTCCTCCAGGGACAGCCATGGCTCCTTTGGCAGCAGAATGACTTTGGTTTCAAATAGCCACTTGGGCTTATTTCACCAGGATAGAGAAGCTGGGGCCATAAAGCTGGAGCTGATTCCAGCTCGGCCGTTTTCGAGCAGCGAGCTGCAGAGGGACAGCGCTTCCGGGCCACAGAACATGGTTGAAGTCAGCGAGAGGCAGCCCAGGGCTCCATGGAGAGCGGACGCGAATGGGGGACCCCAAACCTCGGCGGACTCGGCCACCAGCCCCAAGCTTCTCTATGTGGATAGAGTTGTACAGGAAATCCTGGAGACAGAAAGGACCTATGTGCAAGATTTGAAAAGCATCGTGGAGGTAAGGCAGACTCTAAGGACTTTTTGATTTGCCGAGCAGGAGAAATAGGTTTGCAAAAATATCGAGGAAAGCAAAGGGCTTCGTTTGGGGTTGGGGTGATGCTGTCAATGATGCAGGAGGAGAGTACTAAAACAAATTCATGTAAGAGAAACCTAATGAAGAACGTTGTCAGGTTGTCGATGGAGTAGTTGATATTTGCATAGCGGATCAGCTCTGTGCCATAGCAGAGACGATGACACCATTCACACGTTCGGCCAGCGTACTGTTCTGCAAAACAGGGTGCCTCTCAGCTAATGAAACAGATGATAACGGGGGTGGGGGGCAGACTTCTTGTGAACAGATGGTAGTTGTATCTGAACTCAATTGTTGTCACCTGTACCACAAGTCTCCATTTATGTCTAGAAGTTTCTAGACCCTGAGAGGCTGTGATCTCTATGTCCTGCAGTGTGGGGCTGCGGGGTGGACCTGGCGAAGACCCCACAGCTGCCTCCGTGGATTACCCCAAAGACATCGTTCTGTCCTGGGCCCTCTGTTGCTCGGATGTTTAGAGGAGGAAGTGAAGGAACTGGGTGGGGGGAGGGCGAAGAGTCCCGGGGCTTGTCTTGTTTTTCTTTTCCATTCACTTTTATAATGAATAATAATTTTGCATAAATTATTGCCAAATTAATTATTTATATAAATTATTCGATTTGAGCTTGGCTCAGCTTATATGCCAGAGCACACCCCATGGAACTTCAGTTGTGAATTTGGTTGTGAGTTATATATCAGTTCCCAGAGGTAAAGATTAAGCAGAGTTCAGATGTTAATTCACTCTTTAAAATGTTGGTGTTTCTAGGGCAACACATATGTTACAAACCTACTAATTTTCGTGCCTCATGACGTACCAGATACCTTCAGGTTTTTAGTGGCCAAAGCCTATGTTCTTTTTCTCCTGGCCTTGAACTCCTGAGCTGAAACAATCCCCCTACCTCAGTTTCCCATACTCTGGAACTTACAAATGTGTGCCATGTGCTAGCTTCTGTTTTAAACTTTCAATTGAAAATGTGTTTCAGAGTATTGAGGACTATTTGCTGATGAGCACATTCTCCACCAAATACACACATGCTTACAGCTCTAGAAAAAGACACTCAAAAGCATGATCATGTGTTAAGTTCCACAGAACCAGACACTGTATCCTAAAAACAGTCCTGACATCACTCCCAGTAAAAATAGAAAGTTAACTGATGTTCAACCAAAACAATATGTGGACCAAATAAAGACCAAAGTGGTTCAGTTTCTGACTTTCAACCATGATGTCATTTGTACTTGAGGAGAAATACCTGCAAAACTGCCAACAATCTTACAACCTCTCAGGAAACTTATTAAAGTTGTTACTGGTTTGTGCTAGGCTTTTTCTTATCATTTTTTTAGTAACCTTTTCACCTAATCAAAACTCATCTCACTAAGAGAGGAACCTTAAAATACTCAGCAGTTGTTCCAAGAAGACTCTTGGTCTTGTTTTCTTTTGTCAAGGCTGCTTGATAAGATTTGGGTGAGAAGAAATAAGAGATGAATGAGAGAAACCAGGTGAGGAGAGGTGTTTTTTCCAAGTTTCACCCCATCAATACTGCGTGAAGCTGTCCAAGCTTCCTGTCTTGCTCTGCAGAGTTCTTGGCGAGCTTTCTCCACAAGGCAAGAGAAGGAAGAGGCTCGGCTTTCTGAGCCCAGGTTATGCTTCTGTGCATTAGCAATGGTGGCACTCCCGGTTGGGTGAACTGTTTTGAAGGGATACATTTGGCTGTACACTATATAAACACAACCTCTATAGCTCAGGTTTAGGTTTTGTCATTAGGATTTGTGAACAGGGAGATTTTGTGGAAGTTATTGATACAGACACTGATTTAAGAGACATTCACAGGGCACAATTTGACTTGTCCCAGCTAACTGATTTCTCAGAAGAGAGGCTTCTAAGCCGGGTAGTTGGGTTGCACACGCTGGTTATAGGGACAAAGGAAATACCTTCTTCCCTACGTGCAGAGACATCGTATTAAACTAATCCAAAATGCATAGATGAACTTTTTCTTTCTCTTACTAGACAGGGATTCAGTGATGGCATCTACCTGTCATGACTGAATCCTAATGCTCTGGGAACATTTGGCTCCATGTGCTGCTTTTCCTCATCCCTGTTGTTTATACCTTGCATTTTTCTTCTCTCCCTTAGTCTCCAGATGCCTGTGTCATCTGCCATGGTGCCTCTGTCTCACCCACTGCCCCTTTCCTTCCAGCATCTTAGTCACTTTTATGTTGAACATTTGAAAAGGGAAGATGTGATTTTGGCCATCACCCAGACACTAAAGGGCATGGGGTGGTCCTTCCCATCTTTATATATGGTTCCTATGTTTCATTGTTCGCTGATGAAATGAGGTAATGAACAGGAAAACAAGTTGAAGGTAAAATAGCCAGCCATATACTTTGTGGTGAGGCGGGATCCATAGCCAGAGGGTCTTTCATGTTTAATGGAACTTTGACTGACTGGGCAAGGTAGGGTTCTTTTAATCTTTCTAAATGATCTATAAAAGAGCCTTTGAGAGCCTCGTGAGATTGGACCTCAGATAGAGCTCACAGCCTCTTTTACCCTTTTAGTGAATTTTAAAATAGTTCAAAATGTTATATAATGCTGTATGATTGGAAGTTGCATCCCCACAAATGGCATCTTTGAACTCTGAGAGGACAAATTAGTTCATCTCTGGGGATGTAGAAAGACATGAATATTGAGTGTTGGGCAGGGAGTGGATGAAATAAGATAACGAGAGCCTTTTCTTTCGTTATCACATACCAGAGACTTAAATGCTTTTTAAGTACCTTTATCTATCAAGCTAGTAAGTATTACAGCCTTAATGTCCAACATTTTAAAAGTCAGAGCCTTGAAATACTGTTTATAAGGGCCAGTGAGAAGGGCCCAACAACCTGAGTTCAATCCCCAGGACCTATAGTGCAGCCTACGTAGAGTGGAACTACACATTAAAATGCTGTTGAGCATATAAACTAATGGGGTTTTGTGCCATTTTCAGGCTTATATAATCATCTTTTTTGTTCATATTTGTTCCCCATGACCCTCCCTTGTCCCCCTTTCTTCTAGTTTCACATGTGTGCATGCCTGTGTGTGTGTGTGTGTGTGTGTGTGTGTGTGTGTGCACACGCGCGCACGCACGAGCCTTTGTGTGTGTAAAGGGGAGAGAGAGACTGATTCTGCATATAAGAGAAATGTGATGTTTATCTTTCTGGGTCTGGCTGTTTTTCTTCGCATGATGATTTCCAATTCAGTCCATTTTCCTGCAATCCATTTAATTCTTTTTGGATATATGATGTATTTTCTTTATCCATTCACCTGTTGATGGGAATATGGATTGGTTTCATATCTTGGCCACTGTGAATAATGCCACAATAAACATTGCATGTTGTAGGTATCTCTAAACAGCCAAAGCTTAAAAAAAAATTTGTTGGGAGCATTCGCCATAGCTCAGTAGCTGTAGCCGGTGAGTACAATGTGTGCAGAGCTGCGTGAAGTCCTTGGTTTTAAGCCACCCACGTCACCACGGAAAACCAGATGTGGCTGCACATGCCTGGAGTCCTAGCACTTGAGAGGTGGCGCCAAGAAGATCCAAAATCAAGATCCTTCTTTGGAACATAGTGCGTTCAAGGCCAGCCTGTTGTTCATGAGACACTGCCTAAAAGGAGAGAGAGAGAGAGAGAGAGAGAGAGAGAGAG
>NW_026592890.1:612216-620668 GCF_907164565.1 Psammomys obesus
GAGACAGACACAGAGAGAGAAGCGAGAGAGGGAGAGAGACAGAGAGAGGAGAGAGAGAGATAAGAAGGAGAAGAAAAAAGAAAAATAGAATAAAGTAAAAGAAAAAGCCCTGGTTGAATAAGGGTCTGAGTGACGACCTCTCCTAACAGTACATTCATTTATTGGGCAGGTAGTGTCAGGCAAGGAGAGAGCGAAGAGTGATTTCCATACCTTCCTGACAGGAGATTCATGGAAAGCTGTTCTTCCTGATGCTGTGGCTTAGGGAGGAAGATTGGTACTATCACATCTGTCAACAGGACAATCAATGGCACTTCTCTCTAGTTTGTACAGAAAGCCTGAGCCTGGGGTAGATGTGGAGAGCTTGCAGCAAGCTCTGCCCAGATGTTCTGTGCTGGGACAAATGGAATCTGAAATGGCCTTTGTTCTGGGACACCCTGCCCTTGAGGACAACAGTGTGTTGTAGAATCTGGAGGCAGTTTCTAACAGGCCTGCCTCCCAATGTTCTTGGGGAAGGCAGAATTGTTGGGTGTTGGAATGGCGATGTGTGTCTCTCTCATAGTGAAATGGCTGTGTGGGAATTCTCTGGGCCAGCCATATGCCCTGCACAGCTCCCAAAGGAGAGAAGGCTATGTACTGAGGTAGAAGGCTGTCCGAAATGTTATCACAGATTACGTTGTCCTTTTTTTTTTTTTGCTTAGGTTCTCAGTGTATAATTGTACCTCTAATTTATACAGCATTTACCATGCTTGCACTTTTTAATGAGGTTCATTTAAATGAATGAGTTTTTTAATACTGAGGGGGAAATGGTTTCCCTCCTAGACTGTGGGATCTGGCAAGGATATTGTTTTAATGAAAGCCTGTTCTGTGGGCTGACTTAAGAATTTACACTGTAGTGCTTGGCATAAGGCTGCTTAATGTGGTATCTGGGCACCTTTGTGTGGGTGCATCTTTTTATTTTGTCTTCTAAGAACTCTCACCATATGGATGCGTGGGGTCTTCCTTAAAGTCATCTGAGATCTATGATCCTTTATAAGTAAATCTTACCATCTCCTGCTCATGCACAAGATATTTCCTCAGTGGTGTTTTTTGAAGAATGCACTGCACACAGAATGGACTTTGACATGTTCTTGTCCTTTTTCGTTATTCTTATTGCCATCTGACCTCTCGTCTCCTCTCTGCCTCCCGCTCATGTCTCAACACAGAGTAACTATGAGCGTCGCTCTCTTCCACTCACATCCGGCTGGTGTGGGAAGGAAGGCCTTGTGGTATGCTCACATCAGACGCTAAGGCAGGCAAGGGCATGTGTTCTAGCTGTGTGCCCAAAGAACTTAGAAAACATTTTTATAACAACCAGTGTTCTCTACCATGCATTTTATATGTAACAAACACAGTTACATATAACGGGCAAACTTATACCATTATATCCTGCTCCCCATCACCAGAAACAATAAAGAAGAAAGTAGCAGAGAGATCCATAATGCTTATTGTTGAGGTTGTTATTGTCTCAACTAAACAGAACTGAACAGCTGTAAACCTGTCATGTACCTGTTGCTTCTAAATCACCTAATCTGTGTCTTTGTAATAACAAAATCACTAAAAAAATAACCTTAGAGGCAACTGAAATGTGTTTACCATACATCAGGCATTGAAATGTGTGTGTGTGTGTGTGTGTGTGTGTGTGTGTGTGTGTGTGTGTGTATCCGTGTATCTGACCTCATAAAATACCACAAATGAGGTCTTCCTTTAGGGTTCAGGTAATATTCAGACTATACTTTTTCCCATCATTCCTAATTACATGGTCTCCACACCTGCTTTCCTACCCATCCCCTCCATTCAGCTTATAGTAAGGCTCTTTAGAATTTAACATCACCATGAATACTTCAAGTTAAAAAGAGGGCTACTGGGCACAGTCTTCTTTAAGGCACAGGCTGTGTTTATCATGATAGCATTCTGGGAGCCTTATGAGTAGACAGTAATCAAGGAACAGAAGGGGCCACCAAACAGCTATCAACATAGGATGTGGGAGTTTCCAGTGTGCTTAAGTCCTTAAGAAATGCAGGTCTTAGTCTTGGGTGATATCGTACACCTTTAATCCCAGCACCTGGGAGGCAGGGACAGGGGAATTTCTGTGAGTTTTAGGCCAGCCTGGTCTACAGAGTGAAACTCTGTCTCAAAAACAAACACAAACAAGAAGGAAGGAAGAAAATAATTAAAGAATGTCTCTTTTTTTTGTCTTTTATATTGGTCTAACTTTCTTTTAAAGGAATTCTGTAGGCATTTTGGTGAGTATGAGTACTTGAAGAAAAAGTAAACAATGAGAAAACAGATTGTTCAAAGGAGAAACCATGTACTTCCCAAATCCACATTGTTATGGGTGCATTCCATTGCAAACCCAGGCAACATGTATCTCTTCAGGAGCTTTTCAGAAAATAGCTCGTGTATGTTGCTGTCCTTTACAGGGTGTTGTTTTCAAATCCTGAAGACTTTGGCTCCAGTCGCGCGAGTCGCGTAATGGTTACAGATAACAACATTGGAAAAACTCACCCAGAGTGGCTGAGTATCGGATGGTGGGCAGCTTCCCCTTGAGTTTCCAATAGTCCTGACCTATTTTTTGAGACCTGGGGCTGAGGTGAGCAATTGAGTAAGGCTACCTGAGGTGCTGCTGGTGCAGGGGCAGATTCAACTCATAGGGCAGTCTTCCTTGTTCTCTGATTATAGCAATGCATGTTCTACAGAGAGATTATAGTCAGGGATTGTTTTAACTCCCGTGACAGATGGCTAAATCCCAATAAAGGAAAATGCAGATCCTGGGGGGAAAGAGCTGTAGGGATTTCAAAATGCCTAGCTTGTGTTCTTTAAAATCACTCTCCCTGCAGAATCGCTTGTGGGAAAAGGAATTATGGGAGAATGGAGTGCTAAGCTTAGAACTCAAAAACTCCATCAGTAGAATGTTAAAAAAAGAAATCTAACAAAACAGGAGGCATTGTTTATACATGATAAATAGTCAACAAATACATGTTGTCGCAATATGGTATCTGACCTTAAAAATGTGGAAGCCCTAGATTCCCAGGCTCCCCACCTGGGACAAGGAGAGAATAAAAGGAAGCATGGGAACAAATGAGAAATCGGACAGAGAACGAACAAAAGAAGATTAGAAGGTAGGCTCCAAGGACAGGGGCCATGGAGAAGTACGCAGCGTGGCCGCCCCTGATCTCTAGTGGAGGAGGACGGCCTGATGTGGAGGGAGGACAAAGTGTAAGAGGACGGTAGAGCAAGTGATCAAGGCACGTGTTCATGCTTCTGTGTTCCTGCCTTCCTCTTAGAACCAAACGGCAGCTGCGTGAACAAAGAAAAGGTTGAAAATTAAAGTCAAAATGTTCTTTAACATATCATGTATAAGAAAACAAATTCATATTTTCTAAACAAAGGCTCTATTAGAACCAAATTACTTATTCGTTGGAATCTCATAACGTATCCTAAACAGGTCTGACCACCCCTCCACTAGACTTGAAGCCTGAAGCACTCTCCACCCCGTGTGAGTGATCTTCCATTACTGAGAAGTAAGGCACAGTGCTAAAACAACTTCCACCGCTATCTGCACTGACTCTTTAAACATTTTGTTGTGTAAGAACAATCAGCTCACAGGTATTTCAAGGCCTGGGGATGGAGCCCCGTGTGTAGAGAGCTGACACAGCATGTGCAAAACCCCAAGTTCCCTCCTCAGCCCCACACGAACTGGGTGTGCTATCCCAGACCTATGTCCTAGCATTCAGGAGGGGAAGGCAAGACCAACAGTTCAAGGCAGCAAGAGGTAAGTTTGAGGACATTTTGGGCCACACGGACCTGTCTCCAGAGAAAATAATAATAATAATAATAATAATAATAATAATAGTATTTCACTCTATCTCCACAGTGTGAGAGCCGACTTCCTTTTTGAAAAGTAACATGCTTGCTTAGACATACAAAGAATTCCCAGAACATTTTCTTTTAGGAATTGCCCGATTTGGTTGAATATTCTTAGGTCAAGTACAGCATTCATGGCCTAGGAAATTGTTGGCGCTCCACAAAGACTCATTTTACTGGCAAATTCAGAGTTAGGCGAATCAAAGGAGAAGACAGTCATAGGGGAAGTAGACACTGATGGGGGCTGTGCTGGTCTCAGACGGGATTGCGTCTGTCTATTCCATTTGCCCAGTTAAGTCTTCAAAATGCTTGCAACTGAAAGGCCCCTTTCTACTTATATGACTTTGCCTTTATTTTGATTTTTTCTTCTTTTTTACTGAAATGAAAAAGTGATTTTAAAAACTTAAGTTAATACAGGCAACTGAGTAGCAGCTTTTACTGGTCCATGAAAGAACTGCTCATATTTCAAAGTCTGCCTCTGGGCAAAGTCCTACTGCAGATCTGCTAAAACAGGTCCTCTCCACTGGGTTAGAGTCATGCTGCTTTTCTGGGTATGTGACATCTTCAATATTCAATTATAGCGAGTGAGGAGAAAATTATAAATTTCAGGAAATTATGTTCTGAACCAACATGTATTTGGGAGAAATTTGGGTCTGCCAAATCAAACATGTTCCCTGTACCTGGTGAAATGAATCATGGAAAAGAATTTATCCAGATCATAAGAAAGGCCTGAAGACAAGACAAATGAGCAAGCACCCTACTCCGTAAAACAGAACAAGGGCAGCTTCGCCTATCACAACCTGTCACCTGTACACTTTAGTAGAAACTGTTCTTCTTGTTGTGTTTTCAATTTCTCTCTTCTCCACAAAGATTACTTTGCCTCTTAAAACCAATGATGACATTCTACTCAGCATCTTGAATAGAACTTCTAAAATATAAACAAAACCAACTGTGTTGATTTTGTATGTGACCCAAATACCTAAGGCGGGTGAAAGGGAGCCGTTGCTCTGTTGGCTCACAGTTTTCAGAGGCCTCAGCCCACCATGACGGGGAGGTGTGGCAGAGCAGGGCCACTTAGAAACAAGTGGAAGGAAACTAACTAGAGGCATTTCACCAGATGTGTCATGGCCTCCAGTTAGGGTGAGTCCTCAGAAAGACTCGTGAATGAGGTTTCCTGGAAGCAAGCTAGTTTTGTTACTCAAAGTCCTCTGTGCCTAAGGACTTCACAAAGAGAAGGAGGGTATGTGGGAAAGAGTTTGTTGTCTTGTCTATCTTTAGGGAGCAACTCCAGAGTGTAAGACAGAGGAACCTGCAACGGTTAGGCCCACTTCCACCTCGGGATAAGGCAAAAGCGACCACAGCTTAGCCTCCCCCCGTAATTCTAATATTTCCATTAGAGCTCACTTTTGAGGTGAAAAGTTCCCTCTCCTACAAGACAAGGTCTTCCAGGGTTTGTTCATGTGAGGTCAATGGTGAACCACTTGGTCCTTCCAGAGACCTCTTTGACAGACCTCTCTTCTGAACGGGAGCGGCCTGCCAAGTCCCAAGTCCTATTTAAAACAAAATAAGGACAAAAAGGCTACTGATAGACTATGTAAAATTACCCACGTTCAAGCCATTCAGAATGTTCAAAGCTGACTTTGTGCTGGTCTACGTCGAGAAAATTCCTACTTCAAAACTAGGAATTAATCAAACATCATAATGACCCCTCATGAGAAACAGGCAATTAACGGCCATCAGCCCGCCTCAAACCTGGGAGAGGAAGCCCTCGTAAACAGTTCAAAGGGGCTATTATTTGAGCAATTAAAAGCTATCGCTTGAGAAATCTGGTTTGGAGGAATAACAGAAACCTAGGCAGGGTTTTTCTAGAGCAGGGGCTGCTGGGGAGGACCACAGGAGCACCCCAGCTCCTGGCCAGACCCAGGCTGCAGCCTAGGCTGATGATGGAGTGCTGTGGGGCTGATGGATGCTTTCCTGGATGAGCCTCATATTCCAACAGCCATTCAACCTAGAGGTCCCTGGTCCTCAGGAGAGTGTTGCTGCTGCTGTTACAAAGAAAAGAGTAAGTTTTAAAGCAACACAGATCACCCTGTCATCCTCATGGGGTATCAGAAAATGGGGAAAGTATGGGCTTTCAAAGCTGCCAGGATTGGATCTGGACCCATGTTTTGTCACTTCCCAGTAAAACCCACTCGTTCCAAAACAGTTTTAAAGTTGTTTTTTTAAACACCTGAAAATTTGAGATTAAGAGTATGGAATCTTTCATGTACAGTGCTTATACAGTGCTAAGGATGCAATAAACATTTTAGGTTGAGTCATTATTCTCATTAAGTAATTATTCATGCAATTGGCTCCTTTATAAAGCCAGTCATTTCTGGTAGATTTTAAAGTATTATAATATTGGCAGTATAATATATAATACTGTATATTTATATCAAAGTTTTAGTTAAGAAAATTATCTTAAAACCATGCATAGTGGCACACGCCTTTAATCCCAGCACTCTAGAGGCAGAGGCTGGTGAGTCTCTGTGAGTTGGAGGCCAGCCTGATTTATATAGTGAGTTCCAGGATAGCCAGAGCTACATAGTCTTGAAAAACAACAACAAAATCTTAACTTGATACTTTAAATGGTGTGTGTGTGCTTGTGTGCTTGTAGGGCACATGTCTTAGCAGCAACTGCTTTGACCTGCTGAGCCATCTCATTGTATGTTAGAAAGATTATATCATATGGACTGGAGGGGCGGCTCAGGGGTTAAGGGACCTACTGGTCTCCCGGAGGACTCAAGTTCGCTTCCCAGCACCCATGTCAGGCCCCTACACCCACCTATAACTGCTGCTCCAGCAGATCTAACTTTCACTTCTGGCCTTCCAGAGAACCTGAACTCAAATGCACATGCCTACATACACACACACACACACACACACATACACACACACACACTCACACTCACACACACACACACACTCTCACACACACACACACACACACACACACTCACACATATACCCCTAATTAAAAATAAAACTATTTTAAAATTACAAGATACGCATAGTTTGCTGTACTTTTTAGTATACCTACCTGTAACTGGCATCCATTTCTAACGGACCAAAAGGTTTTTGTAGCGTAATAAATCCCTTCTTTCAGGGTGTTGATTTGGCTTGAGTCAAACTGAGGTTGATTTAATGGACAAAGCTCTAGTCTGGACTCCCGGCTCATGTGACGATCAGCTGTGTGTCCAGAAACAAATGGCCAGTCTGATGTCAGCCTCTTCCTCTGTAAATGAGTCTAATTCAGAAAGGCCAGTCTACAGATGACTGGCCATCGCATCCCCACCAGCCTCAGCTCTCAAGAATGCAGCCCAGACACAGTGTGTCTTTTGAGCTGCCAAAATAGATATTTCAAACACTAGACAGTAAACCCTGTGTCTTCACCCAAGAGGCCCAGGCTGTCACTAAGAGCCCATTTACCCTACATGTCTAAAATAAGCTTAATTACTTGGTTTCATAGCCTACGGCAAGTAGAGGAGTAAGCCGAGGTGGGTGCGCCAGCACCAACAAGCCAGGGGGGAGACTTCCTCAAAGGACTGAGGTAACAGTCTAGGGCCGTGGTTTCCAGCATCTCTAGCCCTGTGTCCCTTTGATCCAGTTCCTCATGTTGTGCTGACCCCCTACCATAAAATTATTTTTGTTGCTATTTCATAACTGTTATCTTACTACAGTTATGAATCATAATATAAATATTTTCAGAGATACAGGTTTGCCAAAGGGGTCATGACCCACAGGTTGAGAAACACTGCTGATGAACTGGGTGCAAAACTGCCTCAGTCATTATGATGATTTTATTACAGAATTAAAGCCCAGAGATAACTGGTCTTTTCTCTATTCTTGATAGTTATTTTATCTTATGTGCGTGAGTGTTTTGCCTGCATGTATGTATGTAACACCACTGGGGCCTAGAGTGGTTATCCCAGTGCGTCAGATCCCCCGGAACTGGCGTTAGGGGTGGCTGTGAATGGCCCTGTGGGTGCTGCCCAGGTCCTCTGCAGGGGCAGGGGTAGCTGCTCACTCCTGCCGTCAGCCCAGCCCCGACTTCCTGCTGGCCCTAAGGAGCAAGGAGTATCACAGTGTGACGGCCGCAGCTTCTAACATACGTGGTCTGATGCTTGTCTTTCACAAACAAAATGAGGTTCCTTAATTAAATTTTTTTTTATTTAAAAGGTTTTTAGTGGCATTAAATTTGTTATTTAAAAGGTTTTTAGTGGTAGGAAAGTAGGCACAACTGGGTGTTTCATCCCGATGCCAGTGGTAAACACCCTCACGGTGTGGTGTGATCATCACTGTTGTCCATTTCCAGAACGTTATGATCATCCCAGCCAGAAATTCTGGATCAGTTAAACAGTAACTCCAAAGGCGGAGATGTCTCAATGGCTAAAAATTTTTATTCTGCCAGCATGAGGACCTGAATGAGTCACCAGAACAAGAGAGAAAAAAGAGAGAGAGCGAGAGGGGAAGAAGGTAGAAGAGGGAGGGAGAGAGAGGGAGGGAGGGG
>NW_026592890.1:620678-686984 GCF_907164565.1 Psammomys obesus
TGTGTGTGTGTGTGTGTGTGTGTGTGTGTGTGTGTGTGTGTGTCACAGGGAGAGAGAACTTGAAGGAATCATTTCCTTCCTCCAGGTAGGTTCTAGAAACTCGGGCGCCAGGTCTCGGTGGAACCTTTACCTGTTGCATCATCTTGCAGTCCCCATTCAAACACTTAACTCACACATGGGTTAAGTAGGTCCTGGATGGTGAGCGGTAGCGGCAAGCTAGGAAGTTACACTGTGGCCAAGACTGGAAGCTGCAGGTCATCGACACGGATATGTAAGCTGTTGTAATCGTTTGTAGCATGGCTCGGAAGACACAGAAGGCACAGAAGAACACAGGGGCTAGTGCTCATCACATCATCTGGGCTGTGGGAGAGGTTCCCAGTTTGATGAACAAATGGATTCACATATCAGAAAAGGCCCCTCTGGTGGCTGCGGTGGAGCTCTTAGCTGACATGCCCAAGGGCCAGCTCAGTGGCATCATAGAGCAAGCACTGAAACATTCCCTTTGGAGGTGTCCACTGGACACAGTGAACCGCCGTTAGAAAGCTTTACAGCCACCTCTCATCCTGACTCAGCTGTACTACAAGCTACATCCTACCCCTCTTTGCTTATTCGGTCCATTAAAGATGAGCAGGGTCCCTGCCTCCTTTGTCTGCTTTGGCACCAGCCTGGCTTGTAGGAGACAGGATCCTCCAGTGTGATGATCTAGCTCATTGGAAATCCCATGCTTGACCGTGCAGACCCTGAGGACTACTCTGTGTCTTCTGCACCCAGACTCCTCCCGGATCCGCCATGGCAGCACCTGGGAAGCACTCCTTAAAACAGTGAGGGTACAGAGGTGGCACATTGCTTGCAAAGCATACCTGAAGCCCTGGCTTTCGTTCTCAGCTCCACATAAAACGATAGGTGATGAGCTCACCAGCAGAGACAGGAGGCTCAGAGGCAGAAGGGTTGTCCTCAGCTGCCCAGTGAGTTCAGGGTCAGCCTTGAGCTAATAAGCAATATCTGGCCCTAAAGCAATATCTCGTCACAGCCCCTCCTTTAATGGCCCAGAGATTTATAAAAAGAGGGCCAGAAGGATTAGAAGACAAATAGGCGGTGGGTGACTCCAGAGAAGCACACACAGGGCTAGTGTACATATGAACCCAAAGAGACTGTGACAGCACACACAGGCCCTGCAGCAAGCTCCAGCCAGACGAAATCCCAGCGTTTAAGGGAAGTAGGCATGAAGGCCCTTACCAAGAAGCTGCTGATATTGATAGCTGCTGAGAGAGGGAATTCAGTGCTCTCCGATGCAGTGACTCCGGGTATATCAGCCACACTCCAGGGTGGATCCGGTGC
This sequence comes from Psammomys obesus, assembly GCF_907164565.1. Classification (NCBI taxonomy): domain Eukaryota; kingdom Metazoa; phylum Chordata; class Mammalia; order Rodentia; family Muridae; genus Psammomys; species Psammomys obesus. The sequence goes on from NW_026592890.1 coordinate 622,017, forward strand.
TCAGCAGTAGTCAGCTAACACAACTGGACTCCACAGGACTTGTTTGTTAGTGCTGTTTTTAAGAGAGAGAAAACATGAAGTTGGATGGGTAGGGAGGTGGTGAGGATCAGGGAGGATCCTGGGGGAGGGGAAAATCTGATCAAAATATACTGTATGAAATTCTTTAAAAATATGTAAAAACATTATTATTTTTTTTTAAAGCAAGATCTGAACCGTTCCTATACAAATTGACTCATTGGTCTGGAATGGGACCACAGCCTCAGAATTGTCTAAACAGCCCTGGAGAATTTACAATGTGGACCCCAGCAGGGGGAAAAAAAAACTATCTAGAGAAGTCAGCCCAGCAATAAGAAAGGCATCAAAAGCTGCAGAAGCCACAGGCTCACTGGTGATGTCCTGGTTTTAATGCAGGCCCCCATTTAGCAATTCCATGAGTTCCTGGATAGCATCACTCTCCAGAGCCCACTAATGACACTGTGACCCAGAAAGATGTTGGCTGCTGAGAGGCCCCAGATGTATGTAGCTCTTCTGTGGTTTGGTTCTAACTTGGTGAAGATAAGTCCCTGTAGGGTGTTCCCTTTGTGCCAGAGGCCAGACACTTTTAGACACATCATCCCTACACACAATCAGGGCCCACTCAGCCATATGCCCTCCTGCACAGCAGAATCCTGCTCTTCAACCCTATGGAGGGCTTGAAGACACCAGGAAACTATGGCTGATGTTAGGAGAGATTTTTTCACTCCTTGGAATTATAAATGTTCCGGTGTCTCCTAGTCTAAAGAAAGTGAAAGGTGAGTTAACAAGAAAGGACTCCACAGGGCTGCCCACTCTGCAAAAGCTTAATGGACCTCTCTTCCTGAATCCATTCTCTGTTTCTTTCTGTGGGATGTCTGTTGACCCTGGAAGCCATTCCTGTCTAAAATATACCTGGGCCAGGGCAAAGGAATCCCCGGCTGATGGCATACAGACATGGCGTGGCTGAGGTCAAGAGGGGCAACCCATGGTGTTTATGCCAGTGGCTGCAGTGATCACGGTTAGGTATTCACTGCTCCTGCGGTATCTCAATCTCCATAGCAGCTCCGAGAGCTGGAGGAATGTGATAAGACGTGCAGATTTCATATGTGAGAAATCAGCCTCTCAGACCAGCAGAGCCTCTGCTCAAGAGTGTAGCACTAGTCCTGGGCCTCTTTGGATACTACTTTTGTTAATTTCTAACATCTTCCTCTGTTATGAGAAATGCCCGTTGTTTAACTTCGCTGTTGAATTGTCATGGTTTTGTGGGTTGGCTGTTTGCTTGCTTGCTTGTTTATTTGTTTGGGACAGGGCCTCACTAGGTATTGTAGGCTGACCCTGAACTCTGTATGTAGCCCAGGCTGTCCTCAAATTCACAGCCTTCATAGGCATCCTCGAGCATGCTGGGGCTCCAGAGCTTCACTCCCATGCCCCGCTAGGTACAGTAGAATCACCTCTTTTGTCCATTTGTTTTGATTTCCATTTTTTTATACATAGAATCTAAATTTATAGTTTAAATGACCCTGTGGTTGTTATGGTTGTTTTAAGTGAGGACATTAATGTGGCCTTTTATGTCAGTGCTCATGCATCTTTAATGATACTCCAATTGATTCCCAGGATGCAGCTGTCTGGTGAATCATGATGGAGCTTAGTAATAGATTCTAAAGTTCTTTTGTTAAGTTTAGTTCTAGATTTTTCAGCATAGAATTATAATGTGGTATCCAGCTAGATAAAACTTACGTGTAATTTTTTAAAATTACATTCAAGCAACATGTTCCCAGCCACAGATGAAATGTCTCTGTGTTTAGACCTGGGTCCCATCTCCAAGATACTGCACCGGGTCTATGCAGATGTCCCCAAACCCGAAACACATCTGGTCTCAAACATGTGGGTTAGGAACCCTGGACCTGTCTTTCCAAAACAGAGAAATGTATAGAGTGATAAAATAAACCCCAGCTCCTTCAGAGCATTTTTGTACCGTAAGTTACTTTTATTTTTTTCTTTTAGAGGCATTGAAAGTCTCACTGAAAGCCTCTTCTGCGTCCTTCTCTGATGCCATTTTGCACCGTGTGGCATGGTGCCCTCTCTGGCAGTGGGAGAGGAGTCTGGCACTGGGATTGGCACTCTAGGGAATAAAATTCCCGTAGCATGTCATCCTCTCACATGCTAAGACAGAGAATCCAGGGTCTTAGATGTCGACTCTGTGTCTTCACTGAAGGGAGAATGAGAAAGACGCAGATCAGTGAAGATAGACCAGTTTTGCCTAGATCTGTGTTTCCTTGTAACTTACTGTCCCCGGCTGGGATTTTTTAAGATTTATTTATTATTTATACAACATTCTGCCTGCATACCAGATCTCACTATAGGTGGTTGTGGGCCACCATGTGGGTGGTGGGAATTGAACTCAGGACGTTTGGAAGAACAGCCAGTGCTCTAACCTCTGAGCCACCTCTCCAGCCCCCCGCAAGCTGGGCTTGTTTGTTTGTTTTCCTGTTTCGCTTTATTGGGTGATAGTGTCCATGCTTCTGTCGACGGAACCCAGGGCCGCACACATAATGTACATACATGTGTTCTCCCGCCGAGCCTCAGGTCGGAGTTTTGCCATCGTTACATATGTCCTTAAAATGCGTATGCTTTCCCTTGGTTTAGACATGGCAGAAAATACTGTCACACTCTTACAGGTTTGGTTTGGTTTTTTTTTCCATTCAGCATCATTTTGAGCTCTCGTGCTCTAGTTTGTGTAACCGAGTGTGGCTTTTCCCAGATGGCTCTACGTTTTGCATTGAGCCAGTTGCAATAGGAATGAGCTTTTGTTGTTGTTGTTGTTGTTTTCCTTGCTGGCCGCTTGTGTTTGTTCTGTGATTTGGCCATATCCAAGGCCTGCTCTGTGTTTCTCCTCATTGCTTTATAGGCGCTGCTGATAAACCCTGTGGACCACGTGGCGAGACACGCCCTTTAACCTTAGTGTGGCTTCCCAGAAGCGAATTGCACAATTCACAAGACAAAATAATACTTTTGAAAGTAGGATGTTTGGAGTTGCGTTTAGAAATTCTCTATCGCCCATTCTCGGGTGGTAAGCATATCCTTTTCTCTCCGAGACTCCTAAACGTTTGCTTTTTCCCATTTGCTCTCAGTCTGCCTGAAACTGGTGGTAGTGAGCAGTTTAACAGGAAACCTGAGCTCTGGCTTCACATGCCAATGGTCCCGTCGCAACTGCCTAAAGCACACGAACTCTCCCCGCTAACTTACATCTCCTGTCCTGTATGCCAGGTTTACATGGATGTGTGGCTCTGTGTCCGGGCTCTGACTCCTCTGTAGTCTACTTTTCCAACTGTTCTGTTGCCATGGCGCCTTCATTGTCCAGCCCTCTTTGCTCCCCTTAAACACTGACTTAGTCCTATCAAGTGGTTTTCTTGTTTTTATTTACTAGTTTTTCAAATTTCGTGCAATGCTCTGTTGGTATTTTTAGGAGTCTTATGTGAAAAATGACATTTTTACATGACCGAGTCATCTCATCTTATAGCTGTATGTCTCTTTGACCAATTATTTATTTGTGTATTTATTTTTGAGATAGAATTCCATGTAAACCAGGATGGCCTAGAGCTCACTATGTAACCAAGGATGACTTTGAACTCCTGATCCTTCTGCCTCCACCTCCCACATCCTGGGATTCCAGATATACACCTGGTGCCAACTACTTTTTAAAATGTTCTGGAGGAATATTTAACAAATTGTCTCCCACATGGAAACATGTAGCTTTAAACTTTATTCCTACAGCTCTTAAAATACTGACACTATGTTGACTGATTTTTTTTTCTATTTTTTAAATTAACTGTGTGTGTCCTCAAGTAAGAATGTTTTTGGTTCTTATGTATGTTGTCATATCAAAGGAACTGCCCAGGCTTCCTGTGGTGTAGAACAACGGCTTACAGATGCTTCTAGAACTCTATGTACTCGTTCTGAAAATGAGATGAATTATTTTGTTGCCTTTTTAGTTCTTGCCTTTGAGTCCTTTTTTTTTCAATCTACTACTTTGAATCCACTTCTCCTACAATCTTCACCATCTTTATCTTCATTTTGACATCATCAGAAGCGTTTCCCTACTTATGAACTAAATATAATGAAACTTATAGAAATGCCTCTTCATTTTGCTAGAGTTTATCAGAAATATTATGGGTACTGAACATTATTAAATGCAGTTGACTTTAATAAACAGTGTGTTATTTTATTTGTATTCATATTGAATGAACCACATTGGTAAGCATTCTGATTTGAATCATACACATATATCATTACAAAAACAAACTTCCTGTTCCTGTGATGTTCTTTATTTTATATACTGATGAAATAGTTTATGCCTGTTCATAAATGATAACATTTTGTTCTTTCATTATTGTCTTCCTTTAATTTTTGATATATCATGAGATTTAAATTGTTAAATCTCTCATCATAAAATGCAACTAAGAATTTATTTTGGTTGACTTTTTAGTGGCTACATCTTTTTACGGTATAAACTTGAAATTTAAGTTTCTGGTTTGGTGTCTGGAACAAATCTCCAAATGGTCAGGAACTGGGTTAGTTAAAAGAAACCACTTGACCCCTAAAATCCTAAAGCTTAAAAAAAAAATTGTATTGCCAACCAAAGGAAAAATGCCGGTAGTCTTGGAATAGAGAAAAGTTGTCTAGAATGTAACTTGAAACTCTCTTTAAGGATGAAGCACAAGGAAATGCAGACAGTTCCTCCAAAATGGATTTTATGTCTAAATTGTTTCTTGACAGATTAAAATCATCAAAGCTCAAACTGAAAACTTCCTTCTTGCTTTGGATATTTTTCTTCACTCAGTGTACCTGTGTTGAGCCTTTACTGTGGCTCAGACTTTCATGACAGCATTGTAGAGCAGTCAGGCAGTCAGATACTCCAGGAATGAACAGAATGTTCTCAGATACTCAGGACCATGCAACTAATCAACTAATTTTGGTCAAACCAATATATATATATTTATATCTTTGGGCTGTGCTTTACTTTTAAATGTAATTTTAATGCAATGTTTTGGGCAGAGAGAGGTGGGACAGTACTCTTCTTAGTACACCTCCAACCCACCACAGTGATTCCCAGCTTTGTCCGATGCTGGGGCTCCTTTCTGTCAACTGGAGTGAAAGGCTTAATGCATGTAGTAGTGATGAGGGCAGGACAGCCAGGGTTACACCGAGAAACCCTGTCCAGACAACAAACAAACCAACGACCAAAGCTTAACGTACCTGTGAGCCTCACGTGCCATTTCCCATTATGCACATGAGTCTCTGCAGAACCTACACATTCAAATGGCTTAGTGAGGTGGTGGGGAAAATTTCCTGGAGGCTGGCGTCTGCGCCAGGCAGAAGAGGAGAGGCCAGCTCCTGACTCTTCGGCGTAAAACAGTATGGCCTTGCAGTCAGTATACAGTTCCTGCCTTCAGGTTCACAGCAGCAGTCACAGAAAGCATCACATATAATATGCTCTTGAAAGGGAACAGAGCTATTGCTCTTTGTCCACCTGGGCAAGTTCATAGGCCTGAGCTCAAGAAGAAAATGATGTCATTTTCTCATTCATGATCCCATTCAAAAGAGAGGAGAGATTTACAATAATTAATGACTAAGGGAAAAGAAAACAGACCCAGACTCTGAAAGCAAGATGGCTGCCACCTGACTTTAACTCTAAAAGAAGTCTCTGACACTCCATCATCTGGACATGCATGTCTCGTTGCCCACTGCTACACTGAAGCCACCTCTATGGGTCATTGGCCCATTAGGCTGTAATTCTGGGTGGCTAGTTCTGGTGACTGGCCTACTGCACTGAGGCTCCTGCTGGATCCCACAGTCTTTCTTATATCCACCTAGTTACCTGTCTTCCTGCATCCCCTCAGTGGCCAACGTCACCAGCCACAACAGCTTCCTTTCTGCACCTCACACAAGAACGTTCCAAGTTCATTCTGTCCTGAATTAGAGGCCTCATTTCTTAAATGATTTCTTCCACGTCTCCTCATGCCCTCGAACATCAATCACCTCAGAGAATAAACATTATTACCCCCTCAACCCTCCACAAATTCCACCCTGCCTCAGTGTCTCTCCTTTGACTTCAGATTACAATACCATGTGGTATTGACTGTTTTATTAACATTGGTCACCTGTGATCAGAACGTGAAATAAGCCATGAGTCACAAGCAGGGCCTTTCTCTTCTTTACCTCAGTGCTTCTTACTGCCTGACAGGGAAGTCTCTCAGTAACTGTTGACTAGCAGCACACAGTTCTGTTTGGGTAATAGCCCCAATGAAAGAACATGAGAGAAAGAACTCCTACCATTCTCGTTTACATTGTGTTTATGTTATCTAAGTAAAAGGCTCTAAAAGTTGAGTTGCCAGATGGCACCAGAGGATCTCCCAGGTGGGGCCTTTGAAAACTCCAGGGTGTACGGTCTCATACTTAGCTTCCTAAGTTTTTCTAAAGAAATGCCTTCTTCAGCAGCCGTGCTTCTAAGGAGTACAGAGAGGAGGGTCAGGACCCTTCCACAGCTTTGTCATTAATTGTGATCTGTGTGATCTAAGATAAACAGCGTCCTTGTCATGGCCTGTGACTTCCTCACTGTAAAACTGGGTTGGGACTATCAGGGATCTGTGGTTCCCGAGCAGTGACTGGTGATCATTCATTTATAGGTGAGGCATGTCCAGAGCCAGGGTGGACTCCAAGACACTTCCTCCTCCCAGCAAATCCACTCTGGAGATAAAATTAATGCACAGAAGGAATGCTAGGAAAACAGAACTTAGAATATGGAGAGTAGCACATAATCAAGGAATATTTCAAGTAAGCTCAGCAATATTGATAGACCCAGGCACAAACCCTAGAAACAGAGCAGTCTTCCCTTCAAGAAGTGAGAACACCAACCCCAAACACCTTGTCTTCAGCTCTTCTCTGTCTCCTAGCTTTTCTCTCCCTCTCTCAGTGTTCAGCTCACACTGTTCAGGGTTCAGCTGCTTCTCATTTAATTGCATCCATCTTGCTGTAAATAACAATACAAATATCTGAATGGTACTTGCCGAAGTGAAAAGAATCTTGCAATGGAGATGTTTAAATAAAAAAAAAAATTTATTTAAATGATTGAAAGTAGGATGATGCAGTGGATTTGACAGTGATAGGATGGCCCATTTATTGTGGTTTTTTGACTTCAGCAAATTTGTAAAAATCCACCACTTATTGAGTATCAGAAGACTATCAAAGTATAGCTGCCTTCTCCCATCTCCTCATTACATGTTTTTGTGGCTGCTTTGTTTTCAGTAGATTTCACTCCAAGTAATAGATTGCAGCAAATTGAGTTCAGCAGCAGGTAAGAGAGTCCAGCTGGCGTTAGATGAGAAACACACAAAAATGTAAAACATGCTCCTCTGTTTTGTTAAAAAAAGTCTCAAGGGAGGATTTATGTTAATATAATTATCTTCTGTACCTGTTGATTATTATTTATTATTATCAACTCCTTGTTGATAATAATAAATTATATATATATATATATGTATATATATATGAATATTTCAGGGTATAAATAGGTTATGTCACTTAAAATACCTGAGTACCACTACCTGAAAGTCAAGGTCACTGTGTGATAAACTCAGTCCATGCCCAGAGATTATGATCAGCATTATGGTATCTCATTTGAAAGTATCTTAAAGACACTATGGCTATGATGAAACATCACAACTAAAGCATCTTGGGCAGGAGAGGAGGATTTTGTTGTTGTTGTTGTTTGGCTTACATGTCCTGAATAATTGTTTACTGAGGAAGCCAAGGTAGGAACTCAAACCAGGTGGGAACCTGAAGGCAGGTGCCAATACAGAGGCCATGGGTGAGTGCTACTTATTGGGTTTCTCATCATTGTGGCTTGCTCAGCCTGCTTTCTTATAGAACCCAGGACCACAGCCAGGGTCAGCACCACCCATAATGTGCCGGGTTCTCCCTCTTCAGTCAGTAATTAACCAAATGCCCAACAGGGCTGCCTAATGCCCACTCTTGTAGAGGCATTTTCTCAGTTAAGGTTCTCTTCCCTCCGATAGCATTAGCTTGTGTCAAGTTGATATGAATCTTCCAGGACAACTAAAGGTTCCCAGAGGATCTGTAGGAGAACAATTGACTGGATGACAGAAGCCAAAATCATCAAGCAGAGGAGGAGGAGCTGACCACAAGACCAGGAACACCCAGAAAGGTCACTGTCACCTTCATCCTCACCATCACTGTCCTCATCATATTCTTGCACTCCATAATAGGATATTTTGCACTTGTGGAATAAGAGCAGAAGCATAAACCTCCAGATAGCGTGTTCAGACAAAACCACCCTAAACCCTCCGAACTTAACAGTGCAGTGGTATAAACAAGAAAAATATCTCACATGGGAAATGAAGTTACGATCCAGAAACAGACAACTGCCACAGAACAAGAAAAAGAAGAGGGGAAATGAGAAAAAATTAGACGGTCAGACCAGAAGATCCAAAAATATGAATAACAGACCTCTGCCAGCCACCAGCAGAGGGACAGACACACCAAGCCAGTAGGCGTGAAGGTTCTTGGTCCCAGGAGCCTTTGTGTTGCTGCAGGTGGTTAAGACCATAAGCACATTTGCTTGGGTCTTATGATGTCTGTTTATTGTGTTAGAAACTAAAGCTCAGAAATAATTAAGCCATCAATGCATAGGATAATAGTAATAAACCCACACATTTTGGCAAACAATTTTATGACTTTGTGCTTTGTGTTTTGTTTGGAAACCATTTTACATTTTTTTGAAGCTCTCTTTACTGTTTATCTTCATAGCATACATCAGCGTCACACACACACACACACACACACACACACACACACACACACACACACCCTACACCCACCCAAGCCCCGTCCTGCTCCTGCTTTCTGTGAGGCAAGCCAGATCACACAGCCTCTGGCAGTGCTCACGGTACTCTGAAGAGAACATGGACAGAAAGCAGCATTTTCACAAATTAATGTCCTCTGCTGTAGCTCAAGATCACATCCAAACTGGTTGCATACATGATCAGAGAAAAGACCCAGAGCTGACCAGCATGGAGCCTCAGAATTCTGCTAGCAAGGACAAAATTTTAAAAGCTTACAGGAAAAAAACAAAGTCACAGAAGACCAACTGGGAAGAAGGGGTAGCAAATTTTCAGTAGCAGTATTTTAATCCAGGAAGCCCCATGAACATTCAGAGACAATCACTCCAATCAAGAATCCCCTGACCCATGACATCATCAGTCCAGGTGAAAAAAAGGACATTTGCTGAAGAGGAAGACTCAGAAGGTTCACCTCTTCTCGCCCTCACTCAGGAAGCTTCCAGAAACCGTGTATTCTCAAAGGAGAGAATCATGGGAAACAGTAGGGAGTAACACTCGCAGCGCAGAAGGCAAAGCAGGGTGACGGGTCACCAGGATCCGTGCAGCTCTGCCCAGCAGCGGGATAGTGGCCATGCTGGCAGGACAGTACTGTGCAGACTCGGGATAGAAGCCTCCCACACTTCATACACACACAACGGTACACCACCAAGAATAGCATCACCAGAAAAAAGGTTTGCTTGGCTAGTTGAGATTTAGTCTCCTCACACACAGTTAGGCAGCTAATTTTTTTTTAAGATTTTTTTTTCAAATGCTACAGTTATAGGACTGTATGAAAAGGTAACAGGTCTCCCTTTTCCTCAACCATGTTTTTTTTAATCCATCTGCACAAATAATATCATATCTAATGATATAATAATGGTAGCAGTATATGCCTTGAGAGAGATTATTTTTAACTCCAAGGAAATAATAATTCTACAAGAAAGGAAAATAAATCATGATACCTGCTAAACCTAAACTAGGAATGTTATTTCCATAGTATTCTCATTGTGTTGAGTTGTAAATCTGAGTGTTTGTTAAGGTAGTCTGATTGCAAAATACATCTGGTTAAAGAGATTATGGGTGGGAGTATAAAAAAATAAAGAAAGAAGCAATAGCTAAAACAACAACAACAAAAAAATGAAAACCCATCATCAACATGCTCAGAAATAGGAACCTGCTCCAGCAGAAACAGTAAAGCCTTCTCAGCCAAGGCCAGCAAGAATTTGAAGCACAAAGCAAGGGAGTATTTTATTCTAATTCCCATAGAACAGTTTATCTTCTTATTAAATGTATAGCATATAACATTTAAAAAATAAGCACCTGGCTGACATTAAAGGGCACATTATTACATTAAAGGGCACATTATTACAAAGCAGCTTGGAAATGTGCCGTCTAACCCAGACTATCTAGTGTGGAAGCGATTCCACTTTCAGAATTTTCTGCAACATTAACACTGAGAGATTAAACGGTTGGTTAAAGGAAGAGCCATGCAATATAGTGGTCCTGCCACTAAAACGTCACGAGTCTGCACCTGAGCAGAAGATACTTCCTCTCTTGGTGTATCTGTCCTTTGAACAGTCTTTCCTACCAACATTCCTCTGTTGGTAAGTTCGTCAGTATTATTTGAGCATCTTATTCTTCAAATGCTTCAGGAATTCCTTGAGACTGGGGATGTGCCCCTTTGCTCGTTGGTGGGGGAGAGTGGCACACACACCCTGCACTGCTTGGGTACCTGGGCCCTTCGTCAGTGAATGAATGTGTGAGCATTTTGCAACTGGTAACGGATGTCCAGGATACCTGACTCGTCTGCAGGTCTTATCTCTGGTGGGAGAACTACTTGTCCAGTCTATGTCTAAACTCCTGCTCTCCATGACCTTGGACAACTCTTATCTCAGCCTTGGATCCAGTGGCAATAGACCTTCTGTGACACAATTTCCTGATTTTTTTTTTTTTTAAAGCCATTAGAAAAGTTTAAACTGTTAACTTCCGTACCGTCTAATACTTCCTGGCTATGTGATGTTGTGTTTTGTTTTGTTTTATTAGTGAACTTCTTCAAGACCTGGAAAACTGTGAAAATGATCCTGTGGCCATAGCAGAATGTTTTGTGTCCAAGGTAAGCAGCCCTCATTTTTCAGGGCCAACCAAGGCAAGACAGAGTGCAACTTGTTTAAAAGTTAGAATAAATGGTTATTCGGCCCTGAAAGAAGCTAGCCAACTAGTCATGCACCTTTTCTGTTATGTTTTCATTTTGTTTTGTACACACACACACACACACACACACACACACTGCTACAGGAAAAAGAGAGTGATGCTAGCTCTATTTTTCCAAGAGTTTGTATGGTAGTTGGATAATGTTATTCATTCTTTCCTTGGGAAGACTTAAAGTTTGGGAGGGAGAATCCGGACTAGAGAATGTAAAGATAAAAATGCATTTAACATCCTCTAAAACAGCAAAGAATCTACCTGTTTTATGTGTCTTACGTGTGGTATGTGTGGCACTAGGACAGTCACTGCTGTTATCCTTCAAGGGGTAAGAAACAGCAAAGCTTATTTCCTGCATTAGAAAATACCCTGAGGGGTGTGTGTGTGTGTGTGTGTGTGTGTGTGTGTGTGTGTGTGTTCTTCTTTTGTGTCATTGGCAGTTTAGAAAAATGCAAGACACGGGCTTGACATGAAGCAAGTTCAGGCTCTGAACTTGGAAGGCTGACATTCTGCAGTACCTCAGGCCATCCACGTGCCGCTCCCTGGCAGACGTAGTGGCCTGTCTTATTCCGGTTTCACTTTGGGACTCAACAGCTTTTCTCCGTGAAAGCTCTGTCTAGAAGAAATTGTCTTACAGGAAAGCTTCATGCGATTTCTGGGGCCGTATGAAGCTTTGGAGTGGACGAGTTTGAAGCGGAGTTCTCAGCAATGCTTGGAAGCAACCATCAGCACCTCATTTAGAGTTAATGGTGAACTGAGAAGGTGCTGCAGCCGCTCCTGGCCGTAGACTCTTCCACACTGTTAGTTCTGATGGCCACAGGCCCACCCTCGTGACTGGGAACTCAAACCTAACAACTCTGTAGCTTCGATGGGAGTCACTAGAAGGCAATCAGTAGGCCTGTATACAACCTCTCTTGTTTTGTGTTTTTAATAGCTTTGTGTAAAATGTAAAATGTTGGTGCATACATGCTTACAGTTTTTTACACAGCTGCCCTCTTTGTGATAGATTCTTTGATAGGGTAGGAATTTTAAAAAAGGAAAATGGGAACAGTAGAAGTGGTGTTGAAACAAAAAGATAGGCTGAGCGTTTCAAAGGAACGTTAAGCAGAGCGTGTGCATAACACGGACGTTTTAGGAAACTTTCGGCTTTTGCTAACTAACTCTAATCACAAGCTGATTAAAGGGGCTCCAGTGTTCGCTTAACTCTGGCTTAATTATTCACATAAAAGTTTGTTTATGAGCCTCCCTGCCAACTCCCAAATCTCATTTTTCATTGTAATACTGCCAAGTTTAATTAGAAGACCAACTTCAGCGCTCAGCACTTTCACGTGGGAGCAGGCGTTGGGAGGGGGTGGGGCCCTGCGCTGCCCGCCTCTCACTCAGCACCCTGACATTTAGACGAGGCTAAACTGCCACCAGCTGCTCTGCTCTGAGAGGAATGGAAAATTGCTTTAATTGAGAGGTCATTAGCAAAAGACGTAAAGCGGGCAGTTGATTTCTGCCGTTATCCGAATCGCTGGGGCTTACACACAGTCATCTTTGACCCGGCTTACTTTTGTGCTAAGTGTAGGCTAGGGAAGTCCACAGCCAAAGAAAGAAGACACTATTTCGTCTTACCGACTGCTTCCAGAAGAAGAAGGATGGCAGCTGGCCTGAGGAACAGAAATAAGCATTCGCTTCTGGGCCTGTTGCCCCGTGTATACTGATCTGCAATCAGGACTCTGGAAGCATCTTGAAAGACTCAAGTCTCCCCCAGATTGCCTTCTCGGCCACCCTCATGTTCATCCCTCATTGGGCTGTCAAGGGGGATTGTTCTGAGCAGCATGAAGGAGAGATTGAATGGCTTATGACTCTCCCTTCGCCAACTCTCCCTCAGTGCCCAGTCACCTCCTACCTCCCATGAGAGCTTTCCTCCTTTCCTGGCTGACGAGTATGAGCACACATAGACACCAAAGATGCAACAAGCACCCACTACACATAAATGCATGTGCGCACACGTGTACATATATACACACAGACCCACACACACCACATATTGGAATTATCAAGAATTTGCTGGCTTTGAAATGTTAGGTCAAGTCACTGTCACGTTCCCCATATGCTCCCTATGTACTATGTCCAAGAAAACGTCCTTAAAGTCACAGACTGGAAGGGAGGGGAAGATTTGTGTTAGAAAGGCACTAAAATCACACAGACTTCCTTTCTCTGTCACCCACTCAGCAGAATGGGTGTCCTGTGTGTTGTCTGACAGGCTCTACCTTATAGCTTGGCTTTTTGCATAATCGCCTCATCTCTGCATCCCCTCTAATTATAATTTGAAGGAGCTGAATAACTAGAAAACAGTATCTGCTTTTTTTTCTAATTCGTATAATATATTCCCCTAAATGCATCTTTAAAATTATTTGGGCTGGCATTATACAATAACTAAGGACATTCAAGCATTAATAAGACTAGGAACTATTGCTGTTTGGCTTTTGTTTGTTTTCTGTTTTTTAATAAAACCATTGTTTGTGGGATCTGCAGATGCTTGCACATCTGCAGATATGCAAATAAGGTCAAACCTGCATTTAATCCTCTGTTAAGGCACTAACGGAGAAGTCTCTAGAATGGGAGCTGAGTCACACTGAGGCATCCTGGGCCTTATTGGGACTAGGGTGTGAGGCTGACTATAGGACTCAGCTCCAGTGTGTCTTCACGAAGTCCACTGTTTTCAGTGTGGCAAGTCTCATGATTCTAAAGGTCTCAAAGTATAAGGAAAGGTAGCTGGATACTGTTCTGTCCCAGGGTGAGGAAAGAACAGAAACTCCAAGTTGGTATGGACCATTGGGAAAGCTCCAGTCCGCCACATACCTGAAGGGCCTGAGCAGAATGCTATGCTTTGTTTATTCCTGAAGGCAGGGCTGTCCTGTTCAGCCAATAAATGCCTAACTCAGTGTGTGGAAAGGCCCAGGTGGTGGCTACAGCAGGGCAGGTGTTTGCAGATCTAATGGAATAGTATTTGCTGTGTGAACCTGTGGGCCCACGAAACCTATACATTTTCAAAAGAAGCCAAAAAATCGAGTTGTTTATAGTCTCCAATGCTTAAAGTTGACAGCTAATCTAGGATTCTTGTCAAGTGCTATGTTAGAAAATGTGGTTCTGGGTTTAAAACACCGTTTAGGCTGTAAGGAAACAGATTCAAGTTGGCCCTTATGCTATGGAGAGGAATCTGGCCAAACCTAGTATTTAGAAATAATTTACTTGGTCACCCATCAATCCTACATCCAGAAAGCTATTCATAGGATAAACTGACAAAATTTCAGCGAGTCTGAATGAGACTTGGCAGTAACACTTGATTCTCCGAAGACGAGAGACAATGTAAAGCAGAAGCTGCTTGAATGATTGTGTATTCACTCAGATGCTGAAGTGCCATGGAACAGCGCAAGCAGACAGGGATCTCTCCAAACACTGCTGTGGAGAAGACACAAGCTCTCCAAGTGTGGTCCCTGGACCTGCAACATCAGCATCCCAGAGGAACTTGCTAGAAATGCTTGCAACCAACTAAATGAAAATCCGGTGTTTGGTCCAGCAACCTGTTACCATACACCTTCCAGTGATGTCACTCACGTTCATTCCTACAGTACGATGTGCTCATCTGATGAAAGGATGTCTGTGTTTAAAAACAGGATAACTGATAAGATTAAAAAATAGGAGAAAGGAATTGAATGTGCTGGCATGAAACTGAAGAAGTTCAAGGTCATCCTCATCTACATAGCAAACTTGAGGCCAGCCTGAGCCATATGAGACACACACTCAAAATAGGAAAGGAAGCAATCAGCTAGATAGAACAAAATGAGTTATCTTCTCGGAGTATGTATTTATTTGACTGGCTGTGCATACCTACAGACACACACATACACACACATTAGTCAAAGACCCCAAACTAAGGCTTTAAAAAACAGGCTCTATATACCAAGAGTAAAATGAAAGGTGTGCATGCAGTTGGTAGGTAGCCACAGTGGAAATTCCGATTTGGACAATATGTGATGGCCAAGATACAGCCAACACGTACTTATGATGTCCCTGTTCTCCTGAAACAATTATAGAGTGTGCTGTGGGATAATGCAAGGAATTTGTGGTGTTAGTGCCCTTGAGAGATGAAATTGCCAAGAGAAGTGAAATATAGGTGCAGGAATTCCCCAGTATGAAGTCCTTATCCCAAATGCTTAGGCCCAGAAATGTTTCATATATTTTTAGATTTTGGAATTTTTCCTATACATAATACAGTATCTTGGGGAGGAGATCCAGGTGTGAACCCGGACTCCAGGAATGCGTCCTCTGCACCTAGGCTGAGGTTGCTCTGCACAGTATTTTCAGTGCAGCTGTGGCGTGCACTGCCCATTGCATGAGTTCAGGTTTAGGGTTTTCCACTTGTCACATCATGCTCATTCTCAATGATTTAGGTTTTTAATGTTACGTCTTCTTTTAATATTATATCACTGTGGACCAAGCCTACTTTTAAATCTCTTAGAAAGCAATAATTTTTTTAAATTTGTCCATTGAAAAGCCCTAAAAATAATGACTAAGCCAAGCTTGAGGGTCACCAACACCCAGACTGGCCTCCAAATACTGCTTCCTACCAAGGTTCCGGGCTCTGGGAAGCATGGGTAGTTTGGAAGCGTATGGATGGTAAGGAATGTCTTACCACACATAAAACATAGAGCTTCTGAAGATGGTGGATCCTGTCATAGAACGCCAAGAGGCTGGTATCCAAAGGAGTGCCCGCTGGCCAAAGATAGTGGACATTTGAACACCGGCCAAGTGTGACAGCTTTTCTGAAATTAACTAAAACCCAAGTGGCTGGGCACACCTGTGAGGGATTTTTTTCCTTAGTTAAATTATTTGAAGTGGGAAGAGCCACTTTTAATCCAGATCTTTTGAGACAGGAAGAGCCACCATTAATCTGAACCATAGCTTCTGTTGGCAGCCATGGAAGAGAAAAGTTTGCTTTCTTTGGCTTGCTTGCTCTCACTGTCATTGGCCAGTCCATCCCTTCACTGGCATTAGAGCCTACTTCTTTGGGATTCTGGTGTAAACTGAAGGCAGTTGAGACATTTAGCCTCATGGACTGAACAACTACTAGATTCTTGGACCTTCTGTTGATGCCCAGACAGCCATTGTTGGACTAGCTTGACCACAGCCTATAGGCTATTCTAATAAATCCCCTTTCAGTAGGTAGATAGATAGGCAGGCAGGCAGGCAGGCATACATACAAACAGAGAGACAGACAGGCAGGTAGATTTTGTTTTATAAATTCTGTTCCTCTAGAGTACCCTGACTAATACAATCAGTAAAGATAGTTAATTGAAAACAACTGAACCTCATTAACTAAACTGTTCCTATTTATTAATTTAAAGTAACATTAAAAATCAGGCCCTTTATAGGATATTAAGAAAGCAATATATTATTCTAAGAATAATGAATAAAAAAAGGAAAAACTGAATTAGAAATGTCATCATTGTAACCCCTGATAACAGACCTATGCAGTAATCATCAGAGCCTGTTAATATCACAAAAAATATATGCAGATGTTGTTTGGTGGAAGCACAAAACAGCCCCATGGTGCATTTTACCAAATTATGAAAACGAGGTGTACAGTGGACAGGATGCACAAAGGGGACCCAGGACCCCTGAGCCTGACCATGTGGATGGAATGAACGGTCTGGTTTCTTCAACAACTGAATTGCAAAGGAAGAACCTGTGAGGAGATGTAAAGATGAGTGGAGGGTAGAATCTGGGATGCTGGGATTCTGGCTCCCACCCAGTGTTACAAAGCAAGCAAGCAATCACAACCAGCTGATAACCTTTGCTGTGTATGAACCTTCTTTTGGGCTTCAAATCAAACAGCGAAATGTGAAAAGGAAGGAAATCAGGAAAAGAAGGAAATGTGACTGGTTAGTGGTAAACATTATACGATGGAATTATTTAAGTCTGATCATAGAATTGTGATGCCTCTTCGCGATAGGGCCTAGGGAGATGGCTGGGCGGTTCAGAGCACCGGCTGCTCTTTCAGAGGACTGACTCACAAACCTCTGCATATCTCGTTCCGAGGGATCTGAGCCCTGCACGGGCACCATGCTCACATGTGATTCATAGACGCATGCTATCACAACACCACATCCTAAAAAAAATTAAAATAAAAAATTTTAAGTACTTGGAGACACACAGTAAAATATCTATAGGTGACAGGATGTGTCGTCTAGAACTTGCTTCAGAGTGACGGTGGGGGGAGGTCAAGAGGAGCAGGTCGGCTATAGATCTCTACATGATTGTCGGGTTAAATGGTGGCTGCCTGAATAGTAACCATGTCATCCTCTCTAATTTTTACATGTTTGAAACATTCTATAATGATTTTTTTTATAGAAACAGAACTTAAAATTTAAAAAAAAAATGAAGTTAAAAAATTAAACAACACTAGAAATAACTGTCTTGGAATCTCCTGTGGATTCCGCACAAAGCAATTTAAGAAGTTGGGAAATGTGGATTTGGAGTAATTTTCCTGTGGGTCTTATTCAGAAGAGAATTCTAGTTCAGTGTTTGCAAGAGCCAGTAATTCTTTGGCTTGAGTCCTTCTTTCTGACAGTTGCCCAATCAGAAGTCTGAAACCCTAAAACTCGCCTTGCACTTTCTGTGGATCTGTTTCTCAGCAGTGTAGTGTCTTTCTGCCTGTCTGCCTTCCCTACTCTTCTACTGCATGGCCGCTGAGCCTGCCTGGAGAGGGAATGCAGACTGTATTTCTTCCAGGCAGCCTTCCTTGAGCTCCTGGGTTGACTCAATGGTTTCTCCTTGTGAACATCCATATGAGCCAACATTCATCTGCCTGAGAGCACCTAGAGAGTGATACTGAGGTCTTCTGTTTATCCGTCTGGCTCACAGTGGTCAGTGTTCCCCACTCATCAGTAAAAAGACTCGTTAGTTGGCATCACTGCCCATTTTCTGGGGTGTTCTTCCCAATCAGTAAATCATTGAGGTCCCCACACCTTTCCCTGATTGTGTATGGAATGTTTTTCATCTTTGCCAACTTTATCTAACTGAGAGCAGTGCAAATGATTCTTGTTCACCAAGAAGCAAATGAACTGGGGTGATGGATTTTCCCTTCTCACTTCCTTCTTTCCTATTCCTCCTCCTCTTCTACTTCTCTTCCCCCGTTCTTCCCCCCGACCCTCCCTCCTTCCTTCCATTCCCTCTATTCTTTTGTTCCTCTTCTCTTCCTACACCTCTTCTTCTTTTCTCTCTTCCCTCCCTCAGTTCCCCCTCCATTCCTGACTCCCTCCCTCCTTTCTTTTTTAGACCTTCTTACTTTGTAGTTCAAACTGACCTCAAGCTCACAGCCTTCCTGGCCCAGCCCAGCCTTGCATCATCATGACTGAGCTGACAATTCATTTCCTATCCTCTACCCCAGTCCATAAAAGGAAAAAGCCAGTTTCCTATCTCTTTGTGAAATTCATGTCATCATTCTTCATCAATCACACCTACGTGGGCTGTATTTCTTTCTCTTTTGATCCAGTTTTAAATGTCTGATTGATTTCCTCATTAATAGGCAAAATAAGATAAGAAACAATGCTATTTTCATGTTTGCATTGAGTTGTGACCCTACCTTTCTAAAGAACTGTCTGAATCAGCCAGTATCAATATATTGTTTCCTGTAATAAGAATTCACAGCTGAAGAGCTAGTATACCTCGAAAGTGGAGATTGGAGGACAGGGGTAGATAGGTCCATTTGTTAGTCAAACCTTTATTGCTTTTGAGACATGGCTGCTGTGGTAGATGTACGCAGGTGAGTAGACTTTAGTTTTCATGTGATGTACAGAAGGAGAGAGGGGTCAATAGGCACGATTAACTAACAGGAAGACACAACGCGAACTCTGCCCTGGTGACTGTGAGCCAGACAGATAGACAGATGTCAGCATCGCTTGGCCACTGCTCCCAGACAGATGGGTGCTGTGTGTGGTGGACGTTCACAACAAGAAACTGCCGAGCCAACCCAGAGCTCAAGGGAGGCTGCCGGGGAGACGCACAGCCTGGATTCTCTCTCAAGGCAGGCCCAGGGGCCATGCAGTGAGATGAGCAGGAATGGCCATGGGCAGAGACAGCTCCGTATGCCAGGCTTGAGGGTATCCAGGAGTTTTCTGGTCTCCCATGCAAACGCCAACACAGTCTTACCGTGTGATGTCTAAATATAACCAACCTACTTATATTTCCCTGACTCACACATGCCCACCAGAGTGACCATAAGCACCTTGGGGCAGAAATTTTATTTCCATCCTCTTCCTGTTCCTCTTCAGATTCACTGGGATATAACAGGTATTCAGAGTGTTTGTTGGACCTATGTGAGCTCAGTGGGCATGGATGGTGGCCACACAGGCTCAGGGGGTGGACCACTATGATTGGAATGATAAAAGTCTCATCACTATTTCTTGTGTTGTTGCTGAGTGTTGTTGTCTGTGCTTTGGGGCTCATGGGAGTCTCTTCTGTTTCTTTGTAGAGTGAAGAGTTCCACATTTATACTCAGTATTGCACCAACTACCCAAGGTATGTCTTGAAAAGGAGCGGGTTTCTTCTCTGTTTCATGTTGTTTCGAGTCCTAGATGCCATTTCGGGCACTGTATGCCTGGCTGGCAAGTGCTGAAGACCATGGAAATGCAAAGGTGCTGAGAACAAGCTGTGGGCATCTCAGGCATTGGTTGATGCCGTTGGACTGGCATGCACTGTGAAGCTGGAGCAGGAAAAAATTCATGGAAGATCCTGAATAAGACCGGGAATGCCACTGCATATCTCTGAAGGAAAATGGACACATCCACATTGTTGTATCGGGCCATTTCTCTGTTAGTCTTTTCTTTATGTGTGCCACATTTTGAGAATGAGTTCATGTAACCCAGCTGGGGAGAAAATCTTGTTCTGGTTTTGCTTGGTGAACTTTATGAGATTTCCAAGTTTTATTAAGTTCAGAAAGGACAGAGCATGAGAAGCCAGTGTGAGGAAGGGGAGCCTCCGGCCTCCCCCAGCTGTTGGCTCTGTTTTGCTTGTTTCCAAGATCAGTGGCAGGAGGTCAGTTCAAGGAGGAGCCTGGACATGTACTGACCACTGAGCAGCAAGAGCTGGAAGACAACTGCCTACAATTCTAGACCTTTCTGTGTTCTCTACAAGACATGTATTGAGCATTTGACTCCTGAACAGTGTTGAAAGGTATAAAACCAAATGTTGAATTAAACATTCACAGTGATTCACAGCGATGCAGAGATTCTCGAGGATTAAAGGAACCCAGGACATCCACTCCAGTGCCAGGAACCCAGTGAAGCCTCATCAGATGCAGACCTACCACTGCCCCTTCCTTCTTCCCAGTCTATGGGTGAGCCTGCTAAGGGTCATGACCAATGGACTCCACAAGGATCCCGTAGCTGATGGATGGCCCAGTGAGGCTATCAACCAAGTTGCTCCAGCCTCAGGCCACCCATCACCATATCTTTATAAAGTTTCGGAGCTTGGTTGTGAAGCGGTGACTGCCAGACTCCTGCAACCCAGCCAGGAGGGCCAGGGTGACTAGCACATTCTTGTCAATCTTGGCAGACATGGTCTCCAGGAATACAGTATACAGTAGGATCCTTGTGGCTGCAGAAGGGAAAACGGACAGACACCCCCAACTAGAAAGACTAGTGTGTGGCAAGAAGCCTGACATTCAGGATTACTTTTAACAACTACCCGCCATTGTAAAATGTTCGTCTCCTGTAAGCAGTGATCAAGATATGAGACTATGGTTATTCATTTGGAAGAACGGCCATGCCTTTCCCAGGTCTCTGTTTAAAACAAAACAAAACAAAACAAACAAACAAAAAAAAAACACGTTCCTATTCAAGTGTTGCCATAATCCTCATCCCATACCCAGAGTTTGCAGGCTGCACTTAAGCATCTTTTCTTTCTGACAGTGTGAACTATAAAATGCCCCAACTAAATCTCGTGGTCCTTATGCCAAAATGTCATGCAACAGAGGAACCAAAGAGCCAAGTCACAGCCTTTCCCCAGAAATTCTTCCCAAGCAAAAGGGAAGATGTTCAGACTGACCAATCAGCAAGGTGCTGGGTCTGGTGGACAGAGGGGCTGGCTTGGGAGGGTCTGTGTGTGTGCATTTCACTATGAACATATTAACCAAAGATGTAACCTCATCTAGACACTTTTTCCAAGTCACACATGCAGAAGGTTCTACTGACTTGCCAATGAGGCACTATGATTTACCACGATGGGCCATTTGGGGATCCTGGGAAAACCAACTCATTTGCGCGAGAAGGATGTTAAGAATTTGTCATCCATGCTGCGCTATTCCATGCTTAGTGCCGATTGGCAGGAATTGTAACCAGCTCTCCAGCCTTCAGGCAGCTTGTATGCTCTAGAGGGGCAGAACCCACTAAATACATTAATGAAATAGTATAGTAGAGGAGATTAGATACCTAAATGGGAATTAATATGGAATAGACTCAGTAATATGCAGTGGAATTTGAAGACACAAAGTAACGAGAAATAGACCCAGTGAGGATAGTTAAGGACAGTTTTTTGGAGAGTGTGTGTTTTGATTTTGAGTCTGACTTTAAAGAAACCGGCATTAACAGAAGGATGTTCTTAAGGAAGAAGGCACATCCAGTACTTTCTCAGTGTGTGGCTTTAGTAGCCACAACGAAATTTTTCTGTGCCTCTGAGACTTGAGAGTCCTATCTCCCTGTCTTAGCAAACCAAGAGTACCAAGTTTTTTCTTCCTACCTGAGACGCAGGGTGGTGATCCTAAATGTGACTGGCACCTTGGCAGGTGACTTCTTTCTTCATACCAGTCACACCCAGTGATTTCACTGTGAAGAGACACAGGTCACTCCCTCCTTCCCCGAGGGACAGGTACAAAGGAGGTCAGCCATTGTCTGCCTCTGCCTGAGCCATTCCTGAGATTTCCGGGAACACAGAGTGTGTGGCCCTCTTTGTAGCAGATTCCAATCTTGAGCAAGAGCTTGGGCTGCCGGTCATCCACCAGGCTACTGAATGACGGCACCTAACTCCAAAGGACTTCAGAGAAATGCCCAGATCACACATGCAGAGTTTGACAATCAGGACTCAAGGGAGAAATAAATCGGCTCGAACGGCTATTTTCTAAAGCAGTTGGCACAAGGGGATTCTAACAGCTTAATTACAAGACTTTCACTTAACGGCTTTCCAAGGAGTCTCATTTTGATGTTTGGCTTCATCTGATTATCTCAGTTAATCCTGAAGACATGGCACGGACTTGGGGAGAAAAAAAGAATAAAGTGGTTTCTGCCCACATTCCAGTTGTACCACATCAGGATTTTAATTTGCACACGTGTGTGATATCCAATCCTATTAGCTAGCTTGGTGTTTCAGCTGCTGCTTTAAGACACACAGGAGCTATGTGTTACCCTGAGGGCTGCAGAAGGGACACGAGGCCCCTTTTCTAATGTCCTGCAGTGAGAAATGAGAAAACACTAGAGAGGGAGGCGGGTGGGTAGAGCAGGCACGCTTCACGAACCACCAGGGAGGATGGGTGACTAATGCCCTGATGGAAGGCCAAGAATGTGCTAAAAAGGAACTGTTCTGTCTTAGTCCACGGATGCTTTATCACCTGACCTGTGGAAACTGAGTCCAGATGTGCAACATGATTCGTATACAAACACAGCTGGATGTGGCATATGGAGGGGCTAAAATTCAACATAGATGTCTTTTGCCAAGCTATATACTATGTTGGTATGGGCCTGTGTGCCCTTGAAGCCTGCGCCCATGGTACTATATTTCTGAAGTCGGGTTCCTTTCCTAACTCAGCCCATCCGAAGGGATACCTTTTTTAAACTTGGCCCAAAGCATTCTAGCCAGGAGCTAGCTAGAATGTGGCTACCCAGCCCATTTTAGGACATTTCTACCGAGATTGGTATTCAGACCTCAAACGCCCATGAAAAACATGGTGCCATGGTGATGAAAAGCGTGTGTTTCCCTTGCAGGTCTGTGGCCGTGCTAACTGAGTGCATGAGGAACAAGATACTGGCCAAGTTCTTCCGGGAGCGCCAGGAAACTCTGAAACACTCACTGCCCCTCGGGTCCTATCTCCTAAAACCAGTTCAGCGGATTCTCAAATATCACCTCCTTCTACACGTGAGTCTCGGCCTGGGCTATAGCACTTACTTGCCAAGGGTTTGGGTTGTGTATATTAAATTTGGGGGCGGGGGTAACACCAGAAAATGCTGTGCTCATATGGAAGCATTTTCTACATTCATGCTTCACAACTGACTGATTTTCTTAGAGATTCCTCAAAGATGCTAGGGCTACAGCCCCACTGATGACAGCCAAGATGAAAGATTAACTTGAACTTGGATAGCGACAGGGCTGGGGAGGGGCTAGACAGGGTCCATTTCAGGCAGGGAACAAGCATCTAAATGAAAAGCGGATTCATTGTCCTGTTTTGTTTAATTTCCACGAGGCCCAGTTCTGTAGCAGCCGGGAGGGAGCAGTGTCTGCCATATATCGGCCCTTTCGTGAGAGAAAAGAGAAAGTGCTCTAAAGGGGGTGGGTAGATGCACAGGGCCATGAAGGAGCTCTGAGCGGATCTTAGCCTCACTTCTGGCTCTCTGCCTTTTCTGTCGGTTTCTACTGCTTGTATGAAACTCAAGGAGGAGTCCCAAACAAGTTGGATGTAAAGCTAAGATTCTCAGCTCTCATCCTCTACTGAAATGTGCAAAGATGGAGAAAGCTCTGTTGAAGATAATTCCCATTCTGCGAGTAGGACTTGCTTTGCTTTGCAGTGGGGGCAAGGCAGAGCGTCAGGCTTCAGGAGTGGAGCTCCGAGGCCAGGCTGTCTGCCTCCAGGTTCTAAGGGCTACTTCCACTGTGGCCTGTGGCCACTCAATAGAAATGGGGTGGCGTCTGTAATTTGTTATTTTGTATACTAAATTAAGAACCTTTTCCTGGTTAGGGCATGAGCGCGTGTGTGGTTGCGTGTGTGGTTGCGTGTGTTCCGTGTGTGTGCCTGGGAACACTAATACATGGGGTGAAGCAGAACCAGCCATGGCAGCAGCAGAGGAAGAGGATGCCCCCCAAGGGGCCGAACCCCTGAGCAGGGCGGGGTGGGGCGGGCGGGACCTGAATGTAGCGTATGTCTGGAGATGGCTCAGGGGCTGTGGTCAGCGTGTGCGGCCACCGGTATTGTTGGCCCTGTCTTCACCGGTGGCTGGAGACATCGCCAGACCAGCAGGAGTGCCCGATGTGTAAAGCCGGCATCAGCCGGGAGAAGGTCCCTCTCTATGGGCGAGGGAGCCAGAAGCCCTAGGACCCCAGATTGAAAACTCCACCCTCAGGGCCAAGGAACAGCTCCAGAGAGCAGAGGGGGGTTCCAGCCATCCGGTGATCCCGGGGGCTCTCACTTCTCGGTTGGTGTTGGCTTTTTCATCACCATGTTCAATACCCAGGATCCTTTCCGGAGGGAGCGGGTATGGATCAGGGACAGGGCCACGGGGCCTCCAGCTGGAAAGATTCCCCTTCCTGTTTGTCGCCATCTCCTTTTTCTGGCTGCTCAGTATTTGAGCTGTGACCTGCCTGCCCACCTCTATCTAGAGGAGAATCAGTATGTGGGGTCCCTGCTGGCCTGTCCTTGCTTTCGGACTACCCCCTCACTTCCATGGCCCATCTCTGTTTGCCGAGGCCTCCTTCAGGAGGGCCTAGGCAGGAGTGACCAGGCTGGTCCGACGGGAGCCTCTCCCCCGGGGGAGGGCAGCCTACAGACGGGCGTGCAGGTCTGCTCTCCAATCCTTTGCTCTCTCACGGGTTTCTTGATTTGATGCTTGTTACAGATAATAATAATAATGGACATGAAATGTTAAAAAACAAAAATAATCTTTTTCTGAAGGGGTGTTAGAAGCAGAAGCAGGATAGAAGCTTCGGTATCATCTTCAGCTAGACAGAAGGTTTGAGGCCTGCCTGTGCTACATAAGCCCTTACTTCAGCCAACCAACTAATCAGTCAATAATCAAATAAATATTTTAAATAAAGGAATTTTAATCTGGAGCCCCACTTTATCAGCATACAGGTACTAATCAGGCCCAACCCTGTCTCGCTTCCAGGCTCAGACAAGATCAGGCATGTTCAGGGCAGCGTGACCATTGACTGTGTATAGTGTGTCTTATGAAATGATTCTAGGTTTCTAACTTGGGCAATCATTTCTGGCCTGCTGAGTTCACATATGTAAATTTTTACCAAAAATTTCTTCGTCTTCTTGCTTAAGTAGCTCATCCTAGGAGACTCATCTGTCATCTTAAGAAAACACACTGGAAATAGTTCCCTCATTTTTAAGTTAACCCTAAGGACCTTCTAGATTTAGTGGGATAAGTTTGCTAAATCAGGGTCCAGATAATTGCTGAAAAAGTAACACCTACCCCAGAATACATCTCTGCTAAACTGTGTCACTGTGACATATAGGACATGAATCTTCTTGAGAATCTTATAGCCATCAAGAAAAATCCAAGATCTCAGCTCTTGTGAGTAATCAAGATCTGTACAAAACTTAATTGGTGTTTATAAATGACTATTAATGAAGGAAAGGGGGGATGTTAACTGAATTAATCCCAGATCGACTTCTTGTTGCATTTGAAATATTTTTGCTTTTACGTGTAGTTTGGAATCTCCCTCCAAAATTCACAGCAACCAAGAGCTGATCCCACACGCATCCTCACAGGGATATCCCCTGAACTTCTGTCTAGGTACTGAAAAGCAGAAAAGTCTCTTAAACTAAAAGAAGAGTGTCACCCAGACCTTGGTTTTATAGCACAGTTTCCTAGGACATGGCAGCAGCTGGGCCTGAGAGTTTGGAAAGAAAATGCAGATTCTGCCCATGGTCAAGCTTGCTGAAAACTTGAATACTCAGTTTTTAACAGTGTTGCCTTAAAGTAATGGGAAGAAGCCTCAGGATTATACCAAAGCTCCAGCCACTGCCTTTTCGAGAATTATGTATGACAGGTGTAATAAAGCATCTAATGAGCAAGTTTTTCCTGCTGTCAATACTACATCCTTTAGTATCTGCAGAGGACCAATTCCAGGTCCCTCCAAATGCTGAACTCTGTGGCTACTCAAATCCCTTATAAGAATAGCATAGAATGCTGTAGTGAACTATGCTTTTTAAAATAATAAAACAAGAGAATGATTTGCAAAATAATTTACATACTTTCACCCATACATTAGGCTCTAAGTCACCTCTAGGTTATATTTAGCATAAAGTAAGTGCTGTGTTTGTATAGCTATTATATTGCTTAGGGAATAGATCTGCATTTAGTATGTAGAGACTTTTTAGCATTGTTTCCAAAAAATATGATCGCTGTAGCTTCAGCTAGCCTCTGGTAAATATGGCTATTCTCAGTCTACCGCTGTCTAAAGCAGTGAATGTGGGACCCATGGATGGGGGAGCTCATTTACTAATGTAAGATTGCTGTTTTTAAGACGGTGTTGCTTCAAATTAAGCATGTATTGAGGCTGGAGATCTAGCTCAATGATAGAACACTTGTCTGGCCCTAAATTTGGTTCCTAGTACCAAAATGGGAAAAAGAATTTTCTATACCACCCATCTGTTAGGCACATCGGAGAAGATGAAAAGAGCAAATGACCGGGCCATCTACTGAGAATCATCCGGGTCCAGGAGACGTGGAAGCAGTAAAGAATCCTAACAGGGGTTGTGCCCTCTCCTCCCTCCTTGGGATTATGAAACTTATGATAATACAAATTGTCCTGACAGTCAGAGGACGCTTCTTGAACCTTGAATGCTCTGATCCCCTTAACACTGAACGACCTCACAAAAGCGGACACCATCTCTCTCTCTTTCTCTCCCTGCCTCCCTCCTTCCCTCCCTTCTTTCCTTCCTCCCCTCTCTGGTGCTGAGAGCTGAGGGTCAAACCCAGGGCCTATATATCCTGAACAGGCTCTATCGCTAAGCTTTAAGCAGCGTGTCCCCTAGATACGTTTAAGTAATGTTTGTGTGTGTGTGGTTTTTGTTTGGTTGCTTGCTTACTTGGTTGGCTTTTTTGAGACAGGGTTTCTCTGTGTAGCTTTGGCTATCCTGAAACTTGCTCTTTATACCAGGCTGGCCTCAAACTCACAGAACTCTCAGAGGCTCCACCTTCTCCTCCTCCACCTCCGCCTTCGTCCTGAGTACTGGGATTAAAGGCGGGCACCACCACTGCCTGCCTATGTAATGTATTTTTAAAAGATTTTTGTCTTTGAGAATGAGAACTGTATTATTACTAAGCCCTCTCTTATGCTGGCGACCACTGCAGATACAGTATCTCTGCATGGTTAATGCAGGGATTATGCCTTTGTACAGGGACTGTAATATACTTTCATTATTCCTGCCCATTCTGGGATTTTTGTGGTGTGTAGTTATGGTAAAATTATCTCTTAAACTTAAGGAATTATGGTGATACATAAATAACACATATGTATATATGTATGTATATATATGTGTGTGTATATATACACATATATAGGTATAGTTTTATACATATATATATATGTAACTATACCTAAAGAAGCCACTTGCTTCACTGACAACATAAAGATCTAATAAGATTTCTGTCTGTCTGTTTTTAGGAAATAGAGAACCACCTTGACAGGGACACAGAAGGCTATGACGTCGTGCTAGACGCCATAGACACGATGCAGCGAGTGGCCTGGCACATCAATGACATGAAACGGAAGCACGAGCACGCCATCCGCCTACAGGTGAGCACACAGCCGGGCGGCCGCGCCCAGCCGGTGCTCCGGCAGACCGCCGCCTTCCAAACCGTACCGTCAAGCCTGCACCAGCGGAACCCCTCTTTGTTGGTCCTCACCAGTTTTCCCCGAAGACGGGGTAGGACGTGGATCATGCTGCCCAGTGGTTAGGTAGCAACATAGGACAAACTCGGTCACTTTTAAACTAATAGTTTTCTTATAGCTCCTTTGATGAGCCTGAATAAATATGAGTCTCACAAGGCTCTATCTTATATCATTATAAACCAGTGGTTCTTGCTGAAAACAATTTGCTCTAAAATACTTAAGGATTTGAGACAGGGTTTCTCTGTGTATCCCTGACTGACCTGGAACTGTCCCTATACACAGGTCTGGCCTCAGACTCACAGGGATCCTTGTGTCTCTGCCTCCCCGAGTGTTGGGACTCCAGCCCCTATTTCTCCCTCACTAGTTTATGCGAACCTGTGGTACAGTGTAAGGGTACTCATGGGGCAGGTGACTGAGTTGGGAGACTGGAGCCTGGAGCAGCTCCTTTGCATTTCAGTTGAGACATGAGTCTCAAGCACATTGTTTTAGTCTCTTCAACTGTCAGTTATGACAGCCAGGTGACGGGTCTGCTAAGTTCCGTCCAGCACCAACATCATGAATCCTAAATTCTCAAGAACGTTTTTCCCTCTCAGGAACTTTTGATTATGTCCTAGACCCCTCAAAAAATGAGCCACTTAAAAGGGGGAGCTGGGGAGAGGGTTTCGTGGTCAGGGGCAGCTGCTGCTCCTGCAGGGATCCAGGTTCAGTCCCACCCAGATAGAGGGTCACAGTTGTTCAGCTCCCACGCCATCTTCTGGCTCCGTGACAGCAGGCCCTGCATGATGCAAACAGGAGCACAGATGTACCAAAGCACTCAAACGCAGAGAATAAAAATATATTAGTCTTTCTTTAAAATTAGCTGCACATGACCCAGCAGCTAATTCTAGTCTTGTTTGTGACCTTCCAAGTGAGAGAGAAAGATGCAGAGTGAATCCACCGACAACTCAACTCAGGGAAGGGCGCATTTTTTTCCCCTCATAAATTATAAGAAAATTAGGCGACCAGAGTTTGGTGTGATGTCGCTGCCTGTCAAAAGTCAGAAGACAACGTTCTGTTTTTCCAGGTTATGTTACTGTTGTTTTCCCAGCATTAACAAAAAGTTTAATTATCCAAGTGTTCCTTTTTACAACTATGCCAGACGTCTTTAGTAGAGTCAAAAATGGCTGAACAGCTAATTTTTCATACGGTGTCAATCTGCATGACATTCTGAGGACAGCACTAAATCAGACCCTGTCTCAAACTTTATCCCATCTCTGCCATTTCTGTTTGTAGCCAATAAAATTTACTCTGTATAGTATGGACTCAGTTTGGAGAAGAATTTTCTTAAGTTGAACACTGGAGGTTTTTAATCCACAGAGGAGAGGAAGAGAAAGGTTAGAAAAGGACCCATCTCCGATGGTGCCAGTGTGCTGACCTCCTCTGGCACTTTTGAAGGGTGTAGCTGCCGCCGCCAGCCGTGACTCTGGACCATTCAGGACCGACAATGAGCAGCTAGCAAGTCAGCAGCTAAAACTCTGATTCATTTCGGTTAACCCTCATGAATATGATTTGTCAGTCACCATCCTTGAGTTCAATGACAGATACCTGCAGTTTGCCTGGTGTTTAATTCAGGGAAATTCTCCTTTTCTCAGGAGATCCAGAGCTTGCTAACTAACTGGAAGGGACCAGACCTCACCAGCTACGGGGAGCTGGTGCTTGAGGGAACCTTCCGCATCCAGAGGGCGAAGAACGAGAGGACGCTCTTTCTCCTGGACAAGTTGCTGCTCATCACAAAGAAGAGAGACGACACCTTTATGTACAAAGCTCATATCCTGGTGGGTCCTCCTCAGGTGGCTGTAAGGCCCAGGGTGGCTTGTGGCGCCCTCGCAGAGGTTCCTTAGCAGTGCGCTTACCTGCTGTGCTCTCCCTGCAGTGCGGCAACCTCATGCTGGTGGAGGTCATACCAAAGGAGCCGCTCAGCTTCAGTGTCTTCCACTACAAGAACCCCAAGCTTCAGCACACAGTTCAGGTAACAGGTGGGCCGCCCCCAGCCCCCCACATAGAAGAGGCCTGCAGGGGAGAGCGGTGCAGCCACCATCTCTAGGTCGCCTCATGTCTTACCTTTTAAACCTCACCCTGTAGGCCAAATCCCAACAAGACAAACGCCTCTGGGTCCTGCACCTGAAGAGACTGATTCTGGAGAACCATGCGGCGAAGATCCCAGCTAAGGTACGCCAGTCAGCATACCAGAACGCCGAGAGGGCCCAGGCACTAGTGAAGAGTCTGGCAGGAAGCAAGGCATAGCTTCACAGGGGAGCCTGAATCCCAGCACTCAGGAGGCTGTCAGGGGGAGTCACACAAAACCCTGTCTACAGAAAGGCATTTCCCAGGTTACGTTGACATAGACAGATAGATAAAAAGGAGCAATGACACCCACCAGAGATTTACATTTTGGGCTATGGAGCCAATGTTGGTAACTGCTCTTTTTCTTTTCTTTTCTTTTTTTTTTTTTTTTTTAACTCCTTGAGGATTAAAGGGAAAAAAAGTTAAAGCCCATAAGGAAGCTCAGAAAACTAACAGAAACTTCTGGGACACCCCCCACACCCCGACCAAGAGCCCTCAGTCTCACGTGGCTGTGTAAGGTCCCTTGGGAACAGCGGGAAGCCAAGCCCAGTTTGGCGGGGAAGGAATTTGCCAGGAG
This sequence comes from Psammomys obesus, assembly GCF_907164565.1. Taxonomy (NCBI): domain Eukaryota; kingdom Metazoa; phylum Chordata; class Mammalia; order Rodentia; family Muridae; genus Psammomys; species Psammomys obesus. The sequence goes on from NW_026592890.1 coordinate 652,689, forward strand.
AGAGCCAGCTGCCCGCCTAACCCAGATCTGTTTGCTGGATGTGGGGAGACAATAGTGCTGAAAGCCAGGTGGCCGGGGCAGGGAGGGGGGTGGAGGACAAAGTGTTCCGCTCTGGCCAGTGAGGACAGGAAGGAAAATGCCCCCTGCTTTCTTGAAGGATGATGAGGAATGTTCTTACGAAGCTGGGGAGAGGGAGGGGAAACCAGGCTAAGACAACAAAGTAAACAAAAACAGGAGTGACACCCTGCTCGCCAAACACAGCTGGCGCTGGGACTCGAGGGCCAGAACATAGGGCAGGCGTGGGGCCCGGGGAAGTGGAAGTCGGCCGAGTAGTCCATGGAATGCAGCACAGGGTGCCCCAGATGCAAGACGGGTCACCCAGGCAAAGGAAACAGACGCCACCCTCTGGGATTGTGTCTGAGTTGCAGGAAGTGCTCCAGGTTGGGAGTTAACCAGCTCACGGAGGAGGCCAAACCGGTTAGGTGGGAGCAGAGTAGCATCTGGCCGGGCGGGTGGAGGTGGAAATTCAGGTTCTGGCAGCCCAGGATTAGGAGAGGCAGTGGGTGAAGCCCTGGGGTTGATGGGGTGGCCCACAAGAATGCAGAAAGGAAACAAGGACTCTTGGGAATCCCAGCTAGTCACCTGCTGGGGGAGGGGCACTTGGAAGACCTGGAGGGGGTACCTGAAAAGGAAGGAGAGGGGAGCAGAAAAGCAGGCACAGAGTGTGGAGTTGGAACTCAGAGTATTTGCTGTGGGTTGAAAGGAATTAGAAACAGGCTGGCTGGGGACTCTTTTTTTTCCCACAAAGTTCAAAAAGGTGCAGTTTAGAGAGCAACACAATCAAAGCCAGGCTTGCTATGGGGTGAAAATGTGGAATAGGCTAGTGATCTGTCTGGGAAGACCAGGAGGCAACAGGGATGAAGAAGGCCATTTGTTGGGGGAGGTGGAAGGAAGGGGCCCTCTTTAGTATGGAATGGTAGAAAGAGTTGAAAGCATGTTTCCCGAGCTAGGGTAAGTAATGAAGAGACATGGCAGGGGAACACTGAGGTGAATTAGGAAACCGTGGTGGGGTGCAGACGCTGGTGTGAGTGATGAAGACATCAGGGATGAAGCAGGGATGGGGTTGGGATGTGAAAGTGGAGAGGGTCGGACTCAGTGCTGAAGAGAACGGTCACGCAGGGTGACTCAGGCCCTTTCCGCAAGGCTCCAGAGACCCGCCTGTGGCTGCTGCAGGGATCAGTGTGATGGCATCATGACAAACCACCTAGCAATATGGAAACTGTCATAAGGAACTATGGCCCCATGCGTTCCTCTGTGGGGGGTGGGGGGCTGGAGCTGGGGGACAGGTGGTTCCCACAGCGAGGAGAAGGGTGCTTGCTTATGAGCCTGTAGCTGTGGTGACTGTGACGCCAGGCAGAGTGGAAAAGAGACTTCTGGTCTGTGGCCAGCTGGTTCAGAGAGAAATGTGGAGTCTGTAGCTGGGGACTGGTCCTGGTACCCTACCTGGAAGACAGGGTAATCCTGGTGTGTCCAGGCTCTAGGATGAGCTTATTGCCTTCCACGTTGGTACTGTGGAGCCAAGGAGAAACAGTTGTTAGAGATAAAGGAGCAAAAGACTAAAATGAAGAGGTGAGTAGCCATCAGTGAGGATGGAGGGATATCCATGATGGGACCAAGAGAACAGAAGAAGAACAGAAAATGGGATCAGAGTCATAAGAGTGCTACTGGATGGGAAAAATCAGGAGGAATTCTGGGAAAGGAGAAATTTACCTTTGACATTCGTTGGTTGGTTGCTTCTCACTATATAACCTTGGATTTGGAATCCCCACCCCTACCCCAACCTCAGCCTCCTGAGTGCTAAGACACACTGGAGAGCCCAGTACAGTCAGCTTGCCTTCTACGTGTTTTGAGAAGATTCCCAGACCGGTCTGTAGGAGCTGTGCCAGTAAATGGTTTACGTTCAGGAAATGGATAGGCAGAGGTGTGTGCTTGGACTGAAGTGTGAGTTCCATTTCGTCAACCGTTGTGGGATACAGGGAACTCATGCATAGCAGTGATTGACATCTCTCAGTTACTCAGAAGCCATGCCCTTCTGCAGGATGGCACCATGTCTTTGATATGCCCCACCCACCGTTTACAAGAATTCTGGGAAAATTGCTTAACAAGATTCTGAAAGGCAATTATAGGCAATTACCAAATGAAACAGCTTACTTGCTTGTCCTCTTCTACATATTTGTGGGGCGTTTCACTTGATGCCTAAAACAATTGATACAGCCATAATAAAGTCATTCTTTTCACCCAAGTTATTAGTCCATTTAGAATCCAAAATGGATTTTAATTAACTATTTATTGAACACATTACATGGCAAGAATTACACTGTACTCTCACTCCACACTCAGTAAAATACCTTGGAGATGGATCATGTTCTTCAAATGTTAGAGAAAATAAAACCAGGGGTTCAGAAGCAGGAAGCCAATTGTTTAAGTTTTATAACTAGCACATGGCCAAATTCAGATTCAAACCCAAGTCATCTGGCTGCAAGGAGCCTCTAAACCATCTTTCCCCCACTAGGAATGAAAACAAACTTACTTTTATACTTTATCCACTATAATGTTAAAAGCGATTTTTTGCCCTATTTAAGGAATTATTAAATGAAGGGTGTTTTTTTTTTTTTTTTTAAGATCTTTCATCAAGACTATTCAATTGTTTTCTTAAAGCTTTCAAAATATATTTATTTCTATGAAATCAAACAAATGTATAATGGGACACTTTAAACAACAAGACGTGAACACGGGCTTCTAATGTCAACACAGCTGTTGGTGGTTCACTGAATACTGCCGGCTTCCACCCTCGCTCTCTACTTCCCTGGTGGCCCTTGGCTGCCACCTAGTGGACATGGAAAGAATTCTTTTGGAAATGATTTACAAGACTTCAGGGGATTAAGCCTTATGGATTAATTTTGCTAAGAGAATTTCTTGGAACTCAACATACGCCCCATTTATATACATAGTATATAAACTCAGCCAAATTAATTGGGCAAAAAGTTAAGTAAGAGCTTTTACATTTTAAATATTAACATAGGACTAGAAAGCTACTTTCCAGAGATTAAACTGTCATTTGTGTTTGAAATTAATTCCACCTAGTAACCTCAAGTGCCAAATATAAAATAAAAGATAAGTGTATGAAATAGGCAGCTACTTTCTCAAAATTAAAGTGACTGTTAATGGTTTTTCTTCTGTCTGTGCCTCCATCTTTATTTTTTTATTACATGTGATTAGCACTCAGCCCAAATAGTTTTGCATGATATTATTACAGATTGCAGCAAATTAAAAACAAAATCATTTTAGTTATTATAACATACTGTATGTAGATTAAATTACATTACCCCTGGGGAAAAGGTAAAAAGCACTGGAAAGCAAGAAACGTCACCTCAACTGATCCCCGCCCCCAATCAACTGGCAAAATGATGGATTGAGACAATTTAGCTTACCTCTTTTTAAGCACTAGCAAGACATGACGACAGTCACTACAAACCCTGAAGGATACTGGGTAGAACTGCCAAGTGTGTGGAGAGCAGAAGCCTCGAGGCATCAGGCTCCGTTGCCGGGAAGGGTAGAGATGGGATCCATGCCTGAGCCTGTCAGGCGAGCCTAAAGGCACTGGGAAAGGTGGATCCGGTTTTTCCAGCTCAGTTAGGAATGTGTATCCTCAGAAGTGAGAACTGCACCTTGGGTCACCTGGGGACATAACTGGACTGCAGCTGTCCATATATGCACTGGGCTGGGTTTTGTTTTTGTTTTTTACTCACCTAAACAATACAGTGTAAAGCAATCTATAAGGCATTTACCTGTTGAGTGTTATGCGTAAGCTAGAGGTGATTTAAAGTTTGCAGGAGAGATGGTTCAGAGGTTAAGAACACTGGCTGTTCGTTCAAAGGTCTTGAGTTCAGTTCCCAGCAACCACATGGTGGCTCATAACAATCTATTGTGAGATCTGGTGCTCTCTTCTGGTATGCAGACAGAATACTGTATAAATAATAAAAATCTTTAAAAAACAATAAAGTTTAAAAGAACACATGTGCAGGCTCTATATCGACGCGGGGTCCCTGTAAAAGACTTGGCTGTCACAGTCTTGTTCTTGCTTCGTTTCTGCTGCTGTGGTACCGTGAGGAAAGAACCAGCTCGGGGAGGAAGGGTTTGTTTCAGCTCATAGTTCCAGGTTACACTCCAGCATAACAGGGACATCAAGGCAGGAGCTTGCAGCCACCACATCAGAAGTCAAGAGCAGAGGTAAATTCATACCTGTAGGCCTGCTACTGAACTCACTGTCTCTGATACAAATTAAGACACAACCCCAGGGCTTTGACCCATACCAATCGATCTTCCCACAACAATTAACAATATTAAGATAATCCCCCTCCAGATGTGCCCACAGGCCAACTTAATCCAGACCAGCGGTTCTCAACCTGTGGGCCAAGACCCCTTTTGGGGCCAAATAATAACTCTGTCACAGGGGTTGCATATCAGATATTTTCATTATGACTCATAACAGTTGCAAAATTACAGTTATGAAACAGCAACAAAAATAATGTTATGGCTGGGGATCACCACAGCATGAGGAACTGAATTAAAAGGTCACAGCATTAGGAAGGTTGAGAACCACTGTGCTAGACAGTCTTTCATTGAGACTCTTCACAGGTGAGTCTAAATTGTCCATGTGACCATTAAGCTAGCCGTCAAGTCTTTGCTGTATTGTACCCAGCGACAGCATCTGCTGTCCCCATGATAGTCTCTCCATCTCTAGAACCATGTATTAGTACCTAAAATAAATAGTGAGGGATTCTTAGAAAGTTTCCTAAAATCCATTTAACAAGTGAGATAACACCTCTGCCACGCTTGGTAGTTTAAAAAAGAAACAGAATTTTTTTAAAAACACTGAATTGTACCTACATTTTCTCACTTTCAGGCCAAGCAAGCAATTCTTGAAATGGATGCCATCCGTAAGTTTGCTGTTGTTTCCTTAGCATTCCTTGAGATGCTGTCGTCTGTTTGTGTGTATCCAATCCTCTACTTCAAAGCTCGTGAAAGGTCATGTATAAGACACTAGCAGCTGGTCACTCCGGCTTAGCAGCTGGAGTAGACAATCATCACTTCCTAAGACACTGGTTTGTTTCTTCTTTGATTCTCCTGGTTTCCATGTGCAGTGCTCAATGGCTAGCCAACTTCCAGGTTTCTGCAAGTCCTAACACCGGCAGATCTGCCTCTGTGGAGGACTCTTCCTGTCACCTCTACCACACGCACACACAGAGAGAGAGAGAGAGAGAGAGAGAGAGAAGAAAAGGCACTGCAGTGCATTTATCCATGTTTACCCACCCATTTTTTAACAGTCGCTTTTGATTATTTACAAGAGCCTTTATCACGTGAGAATTGGGAACTGCAGCCCGCTGCATGGTCCCCCACCCTCACTCACTCCTGCACTTCCTCTTCAGACCATCCAGGCTTCTGCTACAGTCCTGAGGGAGAGATGAAGACGCCGTGCGGCTCCAAAGAAGGTCCCGCACCTTATCGGCAGAGACGGAAATCAGGTAAGCGGGGTGTCCTCAGCAGACTGTGGTGCTGAGGGAAGCCGGAAGTGGGCACTTTCTGACTTGGGAATTTTCTGTCTGCTTGGTGGTCACCCTAAAAAAAGATAACAAAACAAAAGCCAACAAATAAAAAGAAACCTCTCGCCTTTCTTTAAACACCTCTAGACATAATTATCTCCCAGTGAATACAAAACATGCCAACCAGCCAGGTATGATGGTACATGCCTTTTGTCCCAGGCGGAGGCAGACAGACCTCAGTGAGTTGGATGCCAGCCTGATCTACATAGTAAGTTCTGGGCCAGACAGAGCTCCACAGTGAGACCCTGTGTCAGAGAGGGAGAGAGAAAACCCACCAACTGCTTTTGCTTTATATGGAATCTCACCATTGGCGAGTACCCCCTTTAGCCCTGTTTCCTGTTTCTGGCGAAAAGTATACCTTGTGAATGACACACACAGCATATTCAAGGCTAACATTTTGGTATGTGTTTCATAAATCAGATGCCATGTAGCATTCTCTTAGCACTCAGATCTTGGTTTTATAGAAAGGAGTATTTACTAAGTCCACCTCAAGGAATGCCAGGGTAGACAGCACCTAGGATTTCTATTAGACCCTCACTGTGAGAGAGGCCTTCTGGATCAACACCAGTCTCTTTGATAAAGCTTTGGTAGATGTGGATGGAAAAGAGAGTGGAAAGATGGAAGAGAAAGAGATTCCAGGAAGGAGAGAGACTTCACAGAGCCGGAGACTGATGCCCTGGTAGGAAGGGAGACGAAGGCAGGTGGAGCTGGAGTCATCCACGCAGAACCCTATAGGACTTGAGCCAAGAGGCCCCAGGACAGACAGTCACTGTCAGCACCTCCAATGGCTGGAGGGAGGGATGGAGCTGAGATAGCAGAGGGCAAGGCACAGTGGAAAAAGATGAGGGTAGAGGGGCGTAGAAGGCAGGAGCCTGACCATGAGGGCTTAGCAGGCTGTGCTAAGCCTGGCTTAGCATGGATGCTGCTTTGCAAAGGAAACCCCGTGTGCAGCAGCCATGCCTGTCTCGAGGAGAAATGATGCTGCAGGCTGGCGACTGGGCAGCTCACTAAAGCTGTGTAGGCTGACAATGTCACCGTGGTCACTGGCCTGGGTGGGAAAAGTCATTGACAAGCTGGTAGCAAATACAGGTGAAAGTTCAAGAGGAAGAAGTGGGCTCAGATTGAGACAGAGTTGGCAGGATCCACGGCGTGAGTAAGGTGTGCAGCCTAGGCTGTGAAATTGCCAGTTACCGGCAGAGAGGCTGCAGCTGGAGCCGGGGAGTTGTTCCGCTGTTTGATGGGCTGGCAGAGCAGCACCCGCCCTTCTTCCATGTAACTCCTGACCCTTTACAGTTTATCAGACCGCTTCAGCTGCGCGAATTGCTTGCACCTAAGTGTCTCTGAGCACTGAGAATTTGGGCAAATCGGACAGAGCATTTTTGCAGTGCAAGGCCAGGGATGTTGCTTCATTGACAGTGTGTGAGTCTAATAGGCACAAAGCCCTGGGTTCCTTCCCTGCTCCACACAGAAGGGGCTCACGCCTGTAATCTTTCTGTCTGTAATCTCTGTGCTCAGGAAATGGAGGCAGGAAGACTGGAAGTTCAAGGTCATACTCAGCTACATAGTGAGTTCAAGGCCAGCCTAAGATGGCATGAAAGCCAGTCAAAAGCAAAAAAGAAACATTTCTAGGTCTCTTAAAATGTCAATAAACTACTAATTTATTTATGAGAGAAAGTATTGATTTGCAAATGACGCCGGCTTTGCTCTCCCCTTAGAACCTTCCTCGAGATCACACAAAGTGTTGAAGACCAGTGGTAAGTCCAAAATAGAGTTGCAAAACCATTCATTTGTATTCAAACCATATGGAAGAAATTTGTGCGTTAAGTGCATTGTAGGTTGGTGAGTTTGATAGATAGCCTGATTACAGGAAGATTAAATGTTTCTATAAGCAAAACTGTCCTGTTGCAAAACAACCAACTGATGCAAGTTATTTGCAATGTATCTGATGGACATAAAACTAACATTTAGCATAGAAATGCTATCAACAAAAACAAGAAGAAAAGGACCCTTAAACATACATGTAATATATATGCTGTATATCTATATACATATGCCCTAGCCTTGTAGAAGAAATAACGAGCCAATAACATTTAAAGTTTAAAAAGTCCTCTGTATCAGTAATGGAAAAGCCATTCATTTAAATGAGAGAAATGGAGCTATGAATTTGACCAAAAGGCACTGCAAAACTGCTGATGGGAGGCTAAATTTTTATGAATGTCCTGAGCAAAAATTGGTAACGCCCATTTAAGTTCAAAGTGGTCATTTGCCTTTGACCCAACAATCTGACCTCTAGGCCCATACAGATGTGTCAACAATTGTGACTAGAACTCTGTACTCTTCACAAGTGGGGCCGGGCCTTGGCATGACGGAGGTCTATATTTTCAAAGGTCAACTCTTATTCATGTGCTCTGGTACCTGGTGTGGCTCCTGTCCTCCAGGTGTAGACTATTAGCTGCAGAAACAACCAAAACTTCTACAACAGTGCTTTTCAACCTGTGGGTCGTGACCCCTTTGCCGGACCTCTGTCTCCAAAAATATTCACATTATAATTCACAACATTAGCAAAATTACAGTTATGAAGTAACAATGAAAATAATTTTATGGTTGGGGACCCGCAACTGAGGAACTGTATTAAAGGGTCACAGCATTAGAAAGGTTAAGGACCGCTGGTCTAGGGGGAGAAATTTGTGGAGCTTTTATAAGCTTACATAACTCAACAATTTTAAGGTGAAATATGTGTTATTGAGGTATCTCGAAGATACCTACATAAATTCCTCTTCATGACACGGCCAAGAAGACCTCCTGGATAAAGACCTCATCTTCATTTAAAACCTCCAAAATGCCTAAAACTCAACAAGGGCCTTCTCAAGTCTTCGGGGGACTCTCGTGGCCTATAGCCTGGGCATTCTTTTTCATGTTTTTGTTAGGAAGATTTGGAAACTATTTACCATGAACTGTAGCGCTCATGGATACAGCAGACAGCTCCAGCCCATAATAAAGTGGTTCTGCCATGGTAGAGGCTATAGGACAGATAAGCGAGAGGCATTCTTGAAAACTGGACCCAAAAGACCTGAAGCTATTGAGCTCCAGTTATTAGCAAGGTGTCTATAAGCCATGTAAAAATATGAGTGCTTCCCTAGATAGGAGACACATTTTAAATTCTCAGCCTTCACGCATGTTTGTTTATTTTTCAGAAACTGCGCAGGATATCCAGAAGGTGAGCAGAGCCACACTTCTTCTGGAGGGCCTGCCTCACTGGTCTCAGCCCCAGCCTGAAGTGCCAGTGTTTACTTTACATCTTGACACTCTTGCTCACTTTGCATTTTTGGCCATTTATACTTGATTTAAGTGGAAACCGGTTCTTTTCGGTGTGCCCCTCCCCACTCCATCTGTTGCAGTTCAGGCAATTCTACCTATCCTGTGGCTCACCCCTCTCCTCAGAAGCCGTTACACCCCCACTCCCACCCCCGCCCCCACCCACCCCATCCCCCCACCCCCACCCACCCCCCACCCCACCCCCCACTCTCCACCCCCCCACCCCCCCACCGAAGTAACCCTTGCATAAAGCTAGCATGCACGTCTCACAATGCCCCTCACCTCTGTTAACGCCAACACCTGACCTGGGCCTAGCTCCCTTCCTGAAGCAGGCCAAGGTAACCTTCTGAAGAATATGGCCCTAAGGTGGGTGCAGGAGAACAGAATCCCTGCTACGTAGGAAACTGAGGCAGAAAGAGTGCATGAATCCAGGAGTTTAAGATCAACCTGGGCAACATAGTGAAAACAGTCTCAAAAGAAAGAAAGCTAAAACTAAGTCCTCCTCCTGGTACAGCAGGTATGGTCTGTAGAAAGCTAGAACTGTAGTCCTCTTCCTGGTACAGCGGGTATGTCTGTGTGCCTTGATTGCACCTAAAATGAATGAAGACAGCAGGATTTTCAAAGCTGGAACATTGTGTCCAATATGTCATTCGGAAACCTGATGAAGTTCTGAGATTAGGATGTGGTCAATGTAGGGTTGGTCACAGCATGTAAGTCTTTTCTTGGCCAAGGTGACCATTTTCCCTTCTGCTTTTCCTTGCAATTTTGGGTAATTATTAATTTGATAATAGCTATCACTTGTGGTATATTTGTCTTTTGCCAGATATCATGTTAAGCATCTTGAAAAATTATATTATCATAGTACATAACCTGGGGTCAAGCCCTGGCTCCAAATGTGTTTCTGCCATTTATAAACAATCCTTGCTAGCTGCTTAACATTAGCAGGACCTGGCTTCCTACTTACGAAATTATTATCAAGACGAAAGACTGTTTTCTTCCTTTCCTGGTAAACAGACAGACAAGTGATAAAGAGTTCTAGGTAATTTGACATTCCCAATAGGTTACTCACAGTGCCTTAGTCAGGAAGTGTCTCACCAAGGTCCTATTTAGTTGGCACAGCCTCGACTACTTCAGCTCGTGGTACAGAATAGTGCCAGGGTGCTCTCCGCTCCTCTCTGCTGTTCCCTTCGCAAGCCCCAGGGCCAGCCTGCTCACCGTACACACCGTTACATGCGGGAGCGGAGTTCTGCTGCATTTAGGACACGTTTGTCACGGTGCTGTCATTAGGAGACGGGATTTCTCTAGATAGCCAGGCTCCATCAAGGTGACAAAATGTTCCCTTGTTTATCTGATTAGAAACGATGGTAGCCCACATTTTTACTTCCAAACAGATAACCAGGAATTAAATATATTTTGAAAACAAACATTAAGATACCATTATCTTAATAGTGGGTTCAACTTCTGTAACAAAGCCTCCTTGCCTGGAATCTATAAATCAAGGTCAGGGTCACAGTGAGCCTCAAGTTTAAGGAAGCCCTTGGAGTATGACATCAGCTTACCAGGAATATCCCTCCCCTTTCTGCATGGTTTTTTTTAAAGATCTGACATGCTTTTCAACTCATTAAAAACCCACAATGTCTACTGATCATTTTCTTTAAGGATGTGGCAGTCTAGCCACTTAGGTGATGTCCCCCAGTGACACAATAATCCAGTTGCTTTGTGTCTGTCTCCTTCAGGTTTCTAGAGTGGAGAGTTCTTCCCAGCTGAGTTCTGTGGCAGCCTCTCCTGCGCAGAGGGACAGCCAGCCAGGCAGCACTGCCATGTTCGGCATGCTTCGTGGGGAAGGCGGCAGCAGGGGCCTCTGGACAGGCCACCACAGCAGGCAGCCCCTGTTTCCCAGCCGCCGGTCTCCGCAGGACAACGAGGAAGACGACGATGATTACCAGATGTTCATCCCGTCCTTTTCTTCCTCCGATCTCAATTCTACCAGGTTGTGTGAAGAGAACTCTTCGAGTCGCCCTTGCAGCTGGCACCTGGGACTGATTGAGCCCGCAGAGATCTCCAGCTCTGGTCACAGGATTGTCCGACGGGCCAGCAGTGCCGGTGAAAGCAATGCATGTCCTCCTGGAGGGAGAATTAGGGACAGCGACGGCGCTCAGTGCTGTCCCAGGAGAGAACTGCAGAACGGCCCTCAACCGGGAGACCAGGGAGGGATGACTTCCTTTGGGTCATCTGTAGAGCTGACAATTGATGATATAGACCACGTCTATGATAACATAAGTTTTGAAGACTTGAAGTTAATGGTTGCTAAGCGGGGTGAGGCTGATTCCTCTCTCCTCAAATCACCAAGAGACCCTGTTCGCCCCAAGAGCACCCCAGAACTAGCCTTCTCAAAGAGGCAGGCTAGCCACAGTATAGGCTCTCTCTACCCCAAGACAGAGGCAGCTCCCAGTGGCCAGGAGGCATCTAACCAAAGCATGCATGAACTCCAGGAAGTGGAAGAAAACATCTATGACACCATAGGACTTCCAGACATGCCGTCGTTGAAATGCAGCAGCCTTCAGCAGCCCAAAAGGAGCACCTTCCTGGGTCTGGAAGCTGACTTTGCCTGCTGCGACAGCCTGAGGCCATTTGTCTCCCAGGACAGCCTGCAGTTCGGTGAAGACGATGTGCCTTACCACCAGGGACCCTCCAATACTGATTATTTGAGTTTGTTGTATGACTCGCCCCGCTGTAACCTGCCTATTGCAGATAAGGCTCTGTCGGACAAATTGTCTGAAGAAGTAGATGAAATCTGGAATGACTTGGAAAATTACATCAAGAAAAATGAAGACAAAGCAAGAGACCGTCTCCTCGCAGCATTTCCCGTGAGCAAAGATGATGCACCAGAGAGGCTGTGTGTTGAGAGCACCTGTGAACCAAGCAGAGAGAGAGACTCAGGCCACGCTGCGTCCATGCTGTCCCTTCCTGAGAGTCAGGCTTTCCTCACACCTGGGAAAGGCAGGGTTGTGAGAGCCAGCAGGGCCAGCTGCTCCCTTGATGAGGACCTGATTTCTACAGAAGGCTCCTTCTTGAGTCTTAACCAACTTTCTCTGGCCAGTGAAGTACCTCCTGTGGACAGTCCCTATGACCTGACCAACTGCAGCCTGCCCCAGACAGACCCAGAAAGCCCTGACCCTGGCATGGAAGCCACAGATAAGACCAAGAGCAGGGTCTTTATGATGGCAAGGCAATATAGTCAGAAGATTAAGAAAGCAAATCAGCTTTTGAAAGTGAAAAGCCCAGAGTTGGAGCAGCCACCGCCCTGTCAGCATAAGCCCGCTCACAAAGACCTGGCGGCCATCTTGGAAGAGAAGAGGCAAGGAGGGCCTGCCATTGGTATGTTCTGCGCGCTTTTCTTCCTTCTTGACAGTCATGTGTGGGAACAGGCTTCCCAGTTGTAACTGTCCTTAGAGTAGATACAACTGTGAGAACACTGCCATTCACTTCTCAGATCACACAGGCCACAAAGGCCTTCCGGCTCTACCTGAGTGGGATCATGTAACGTGGAGCATGACTGGGCCTCGGTGTTTGGTGCGCAAGTGATGTTGCTATAGAGTTGGTACTTTTAGAAAAAAGTTCCTCGAAGGGAGCCCGAAGTGTGAAAGAAGCTATCTGGTTTAACCTGGGGGGGGGGGGGGACGATAAGCATTTCCCTGTGACTCTCCCTGTGTTGGGAACAGGCTCTCCTCAAAACTGTTAAGGTTGGGAATCAGCCACAGTGGAGCTGCTGTTTCTGGAGAACCCCAACAAAAGTGCTCGCCCTGGCCTAAGAGTGAGGGAAAGCTCAGTGGGTAAAGTCCTTGCCAGACAAGGAAACCTGGAGTTGAGCTCCCCGGTACCCATGTGAAAAGTCCGGTTCAGTGTGACACACCCGACCTGACATCCAAAGCTAGGGCGGCAGAGGCAAGGAGGAAGCATCACGACATCTGGCTGGCCGGTCAGTCTTGGCTCAGCGAGAGACTCGGTCTCAGAAGGTAAGGTGTGAGCAACTGAGGACACTCAACGCAGGCCTCAGGCTCACACATGCACAGGCAGAACAGCCACAGACACACACAGCACGGAAGTGGCCACTTCTCCCAGCAAAGAAAAAAAAAACTTTTTTAAGGAATTACTTACTTTTATCTTCTGTGTGTGCCTGTGTACTGTGTGTCTGCAGTGCCAGAGGAGGCCAGGAGAGGGCGTTGGATCCGCTGGAACTGGAGTTGCAGGGGTGTGCTGCTGTACGGGCGGGCACAGCGCTGCTCTGACGTGCTCACCTCTCTCTGCAGCCCCCGTTTTTATGCGTCTTTCCAAGCTACAATTCGTTTGCACCCACACATTTCAGCTGCTACTCAGTTACTTTAAGTATGCTGAAATAGATAGTTTCCCTGCGTTCAACACTTAATGCTTCAGGAAGTTTGATCCTTCAGCCGGACTGCCTTTGTGGGTGTAACTGGGGTTTTAGGTGTGATGTTGGTGAGATGGGGGTGCAGGGGTGAGCGAGTCGTACTGTGACATTTTGAAAGACAGAATGAAACACTGATTTCAGGAGAAGCCGGGTTGTGAGTAAAGCGTGTGGATTGATGAGAGAAAACAAAAGAAGAACATTCTCCTTAGGGATCTTTTTATCCCTAAACACTGATTTTCAGGGCTGGAGCTAGGAATCTGCCTCTGTCTCTGTCTCTGTCTCTCTCTCTCTCTCTGTCTCCCGACAGGGTCTCATTTAGCCCAGGCTAGCCTCAAACTCCCTGTGTCACTGAGCCTTTTGAACTTCTGGTCCTCTTACAGCCACCCCCTAAATGCTGAGGACATAGGTGGGTATCACCACATCTCATTTTACACAGTTCTGTGATTGGACCGTCGACTAGCCATCCACACTTCCAAGTTAGCTCCATCCAAAGGCCCTGCAATCTATATTTTTAAAACCCTTCTAAGGAATCCTGCCCTTGTCAGGCCCTGTGACACACTTGAAATCCCAGGACTTGGAACATGGAAGGAGGAGGACATATGAGCTCTACCCAGTTCCAGCCAGTCTGAGATACATACTGAGATTCTGTTTCTAAAAAAGAAAGAAAAACAGAAAATCTCCTATTGTCTTTCTTTCCTTTAATCTCCTATCTTCTAACAAAAAACCCCACCTCGGTATGAAAAGAAATGAGTCAGTTTTCCAATTAAAAGCAGAAATCAAATTAGATGTGATGGTGCACACAGGCAATGCAGCACCCGGAAGGCCGAGGCAAGAGGATCGTAGTTTGGGTCCCGCCTGGGGGGTGGGGGAGAAACAAACCTGCACATCAGCCCCATGACAAGGTGTGTTTTTCCGTGTCAACACCACTTAGTTACATGGATGCCACTAACCTCTCTTCTTCGCTCGATTCAACCTCTTTATCTCAATAGAAACTAGATGGAAGGAAGGAGATAGCTAAATTCTAAGTGAGTTCAATAGATGCAGGAGACAAAAGCCCTGTCAGAATTTAGAGACTGAAGTAGCAAACACTCTCACGTTCAGTGGTTTCCTACCAGATCAGGAAGTGAAGGCTTCGGTTGGTTTCTGAAAGGCTCTTTGCATTCTTCTTTATAATAAAATTAAAAATTGATTTCTGTGTGACTGTGAGAGACTAGAGTACATTTCTTTTCCTCCTGGTAACAGCTAAAAGTCATTTACATCCTGGTTCCAAGGCTCGCCTTGCCAAGCAGGCTGTTTTGTAGTTAAAGAAAGTGACTGACGTCAAATTGGTGGAGGACTATGGGGGCAGGAGCAGGTGGTCTTGGGAGCACCTGCATAGTGGTAGTTTCAGCCATAGGCTGAGCCCAGGCCATTGGTCCCCAGCTTCAGAGAAAGTAGACTACTAAGATTTCCGATGGTAGTGATGACTCGTTGATTATACCAGCAGACCACAGGACCAAGCCAACTGGAATAGGAGCCAGCCATTAAGATACAAAACTCTAAGTTGTTTGAAACAAGCCCTTCAGAACAAAAGAATTGGGACCTACAACTCTCATAAATAGATTTCTTTTCACCCAGCTCTTGAGTATTGTGGTTGGCAATTGAGGTTCCTTTTGCCTGCTTCACCTCTGGTTTGTTCTGCTGTCTTCTTGGGGTCCCGTATCTCTTTTCAGCTTCGTGTCCATGTCTTTTCTTGATGTGGTGGGCTACTAGGCCACTACTGACGTCCTCCTCCAACACAGAGGAGCACCGTCCCAAGGCGTCTTCTGAGACAGCCAATTTCCCCTCCACACGGCAGGAGCATACCCCCGGGGCTGCCTTCTCTCAGTCCTGGCTCAGTCCAGGTGATCGAGGCCACTTCCTGTGCCCACTAGGCTTTCAATTGGTTGGCATTATGACTCCTTTTCTCTTTCTTGTTTATCTGGGCACAGGACGTCGTAATCGAATGGACCGATTCTCCAGACTTCTGCGCATGGGCCTTGCCTCTTTGCCAGGAGCTTGCTCTCAGTGCTGTGCGGAAGGAAGAGCACCCTATTCACCTGCTGAAACCCTCGAGCATCTCTATTGAACTCTGTCCCCCGGGGTCTACAGGCCCCGGGTCACATGTCCACCTATAAATCACCCAGCCAGGTCCAGTTGCTCCCACCTTTTAGAGCCTGTTTTAGCATGTGGCCATCTCGTTCATTGACAGGATTTGAGACCAAGGAGGCTGCTTGGGTTTCTGTATTTTGGGTGATATCTCCATGTAGGATTGAGAACTTTTTGTGTAACATAGAGAAGGCACATTTCTAGGCTTCTGTCTATATCTGAGCAACATCAGAAATGTCAATATCTTTCTACTCCTCTGTCTTGGAACTATGTGTGATATCTCTGAAAGAATTACTTCAATTTTTATCTTTGATGATAGAATTCTAACTTTAAAACCTTCAAAAACAAAACAAAAGAGAGAGCCTGCTACTATCATATAATAATAACAATAATGTATATGTCCTATGCAGGCAGTAAGACCCCAGTCAGGTTTGACCTCACAGTGCTTTCTCAGCTGGAGAGACCAACAGTGGCCGACTGCACTCTATGCCTCTGGCTCACAGGGTGTTTCATGACAGCTTGAGCTCTGCAAGTCTGTCTTGTTCATACTGGCATTGTGCAAGTTGTAAACTCTCTCAAGTAGGAAAATTGAGACAAATAACTGAAAGAAGTTTTCTCTTCTAGTGAGAAACATTATATTCAGAACTTATAAGCGCCCTCTTTGTTATCTAAAGATTAGAGTACCCAGTGTGAGTTATCTGTGGGAAGCATGGTAATCCAGGACCATCTGCCTGTTTCCGCTTTCCTGCTGTGGCCTGATTTACACATTGTCTTGACTGTTGGGTAGTCTCAGGAAAAGCCCATAAATCTGAAAAAAAAAAATCTCTGTAATTAAATAGTTGAGACCAATTTCCTTCTAGAAGTTGTGTTTGGTGCTTAGAGCAAAGTGTATAACGTTGTTCTCTGGGACCAAAAGCCCATAGTCAGTCCGTAGTCATAAGATAGCCTACAAAAGGTATTAGCCATATAGCTTTTCCGCGTGCATGTATTTGATATACATATTAAATATACGGCTATTTAAATGTTTATTTATTTCAAACGTATGTATGTGTGCCTGAGTGTATGTTTATATGCCACGTACATGCAGGTGCCCTTGGAGGCTAGACAAGGGTGCAGGATCCCCTGGAACTGGAGTTTACAGGCACATGTGAAATGCCCCACGTGGGTGCTAGGAACGAACTTGGTTTGTCTGGAAGAGCAGTAGGCACTCTACTAAGCCATCTCTCTAGCCCTGTATAACACTTGTGAAAGAAGGCAGGAAGAGGATTTTTGAGACTGGGGCTTGTAGATGATTTTGAGGGATGGGTAAGACTTGATTAAGAAGAAGAAAAGAGTCTGAGAGGGAAAAGGCATGAGAAATGCAATGGGTATCTCAGACATTGCGTAAGTCAGGAGCCATGTCCCCCTAAAAGACTTTATGGGTAAGTTTATACCAGAATACTTTTGATTGAATTATTAATTAGTTCTGCTCTCCTTCAAATTATTGTCTCCTCAGAACCTTGTGGAAATTCAGTGCCCACTGACTTAGCTGTGAATCAACTCAGGGCTGCGTACAGTGTGTGAGAGATGGCTTGGGCTGAAGCAGATGACATTGTCTAAAGCCCCAGCTCGCCATGATGGGTCTCATAATTAATGCAGACGCCAGGCTTTGGGGGACAGCTGCCGTAGAATGCTGCAATGCAAGTAGATGGTCAGATCAGATCTTTTAAGGTCCTGCTGCATTTGAGTTGGTATTGTGAGCATTTGCTCTGCTACTTAAGGAGGAATTTGCCGAGGTTTTGCTTCTAGAATTCTCTGAACAATAATCTCTGTCCTTGCAGTTTAAAGTTTGGAACCCAAAGCATCTAGATATTAACTCTGATGAGAAGTTACACAGGTCGTTTGCCTTGATTGCAGGGAGCAGGGGTCAAGGGTAAAAGAATGGAGGGGGTTATGGGTTAAGAGCACATGAGACCAGCAATGTGTTTCCGTCTTCAAGGAATGCAGACTGAAGGGAATAGCAGAAGCTCCCCTAAATGTGTGTCTCCCTGCAATGTAGAGGGTTGTTTACTAACAGCCGGCTGCCAAGCATCTATATAGTGCCATGTGCTGGTTGTCAGAGGGGATGGACTTCTTTCCAGATGGCATTGCAGATGAGGTCTGAGCAACATGGGTGCATGGCATTCCTCGATGCCAGACAAGGCTTGCGTGTCAGGATCACAGCTGGGAGCAGCTCCTGAATCAATGTGTTGCTGACCCAAGGGAACGCTCACTCATGCATATCAAGAGCTAGGTCATACTCTTTAGAGATGTCAGTGCTGTGAAATAAGGCGATATGGGGAGTGGGCTGCGGCTTAATTTTAGGTGGCAGACCCTGTTCTTAAGTCAGTGGCAGACAGCACTCAGTTATGGAGTACATGAGCAAGGGGTCTGTTTCTGGTGGCTTGGAGGAATGGGAAAGGATTCATGAGCTAGTCTTTACCTGTGCTAAGGGAAAGGGCTCTCCTAGGTGTTGGCTGCCAGGCAGCGGTTAGGGGCTCATCTGGAAACCAGTGGTGTTGGAACAGCTGCCAGGAGCTGACTTCTCTAAGAAAACTTGTCTGAGGGCAAACAAGAATAGCATGAAGCCAGGGCTGGTTACAGTATTGTGGTCCTGTTTCTTATAGCAAACATGAGATATTTTATACATCAGAATGTAGGTCTAGCATTCTCCTTTGACGCTTGTTTTCAGCACTAAACACTATTTTATGGATTAAAGGACTTTCCAGGACATATAACTGGGCACTTACAGATCTGTTGTTCAAATAAAATAATGTAGAATTCAATCAAAGAAAATGAACTCTGTTTTTATTAAACTATGGGTTATTTTTATTAGCGCTACATTCAGTGACTACTCACCCCTAATCTTAAGACTCCTGTCTGTTTTTAATATATCATTTAGGGTGTTATGCTATTATATTTAATCTTAGTACACAAGAATAATCCTATGTATACTTATTGTTTCAATGTCTGCCTTCCAGGTGCCAGGATTGCTGAATATTCCCAACTGTATGACCAGATTGTGTTCAGAGAGACACCTCTTAAAGTTCAGAGGGATGGCTGGGCCAGCACCCAAGACCCCACTCCCCTCAGGCCCGCATCACCTTCCCAGGCCCAGCGCGCTGCGGAGGACTGGCTTTGGCATTCACCCTACAGCAATGGAGAGTTGGCCAATCTTTCTGCCCAGGCAGAACAAGACTCAAAGTCAAAATATCCCACCACATTAGATAGCATTGCAAAAAGTATTCCCAGACAGTTGTCGGCCATTTGTTCAGTGCCTTCTCTGCAAGCGTCAGACCCTTCGCTGGGCCCTGTGCAGCAGTGCGGCGTGGTGGTGAGCCAGCCCCACAAAGAGAACTCTGCTCAGGGCCATCTTTACAACTCGCTGGGTCGCAAAGCAAAGGGCGCTAAATCCCAGCCTTACAGCAGACCCCAGTCATCTTCCTCAGTCTTGATTAACAAATCTCTGGACTCCATCCACTACCCCAGTGAGACAGAAAAGAAGCAAGTGCTGTCTTTACAGAAGAGTTCCAGAGGTGCAAGCCAGCAGGACCTACTGTCAGGGTTGGCTGACTCATGTCAAAAGAACACTGGCAAACGCTCCGATCTCACGCTCCAAGACTCACAGAAAGTTCTGGTGGTAAATAGAAATGTACCCTTAAGCGCCCAAATAGCGACACAGAACTACTTTTCTAATTTCAAAGAGACCGAGGGAGATGAAGATGACTATGTGGAAATCAAGTCAGAAGAGGACGAGGTGGGGCTGGATCTCTCTCCGAGTCGGGTCAGGAAGTCTGACCCAAAGATCCTGGACCCTGACTGTTCTGGTAGCATCTGCAGCCACAGCACACCATGCCCCTTGAAGGAGGCTGTGAGCGGCAGGCTGGGCCTCTCTCCCTACCTGACAGCGTTTAAAGACTCCGACAAGCTGAATGATTACCTGTGGAGAGGGCCATCACCCAATCAGCAAAACATTGTGCAGTCTCTGAGAGAGAAATTTCAGTGTCTTAGCTCAAGCAGCTTTGCCTAGGTTGGTTTGTTGTTATTGTTGTTTTTAAACATATGTACCAGTTTGAAACGATTTTGTAATGATCAGAGGGTAAAATGTGCATTCCTTTATAGCACAACTCTTTGACCAGGACATTCCCCCCTCCATATCCTGACAGTAGCACCCATATAACTCTTAGATTATCTGTTTCCCCACACCCCAAGGAGTTTTACACTGTGACTCAGAGGCAGCACGAGTCTCTTTCACAGTCTTTAAAAAGAGAAGCTAGAGTTATTTAAAGAATTATGCTTCTATGTGGCATCTCTGTATTTATTGTAAGACTCAAGAATGACGTATGCCAGAGACCACGGTTAGAGCGCAGCCTCCTCGCGTCTTTCAAGGTTACTATGCCGGCGTTCTCATCCCATTTCATCTAGATGACAATGCTATATGACCGTTAAAAAATTAATATGTAGCCCTAGGGCCAACCGGCTATGAGAAAAAAAAATCTTTACATGTGTTCCAGGACGAGGCCCAGATGCTGTGCCAGTAATTATGGCAATTCTACAATTTCTGGGGTGAAATAAACTATCTCTTTCATGGCATAAGGAAATCTACTCTTAATAAAATGCAAGCCAACTTAATTATTAGATAAGATAGAGACCTGACAACTTCTTTGTATTACCACTAAAGGAGAACTGGCCCTGCAAAAAAAAAAAAAAAAAAAACCAACCCAAAGCATCTCACTCTGCTACTGTGTATGCCTGTATCTATCAGTAAATCTTCAGCTAAACTAAGACAAACTGCATTAAAATGACTCTTCTAGAACAGTTCTTTGTAGACACTTTCCTGAGCTTTGGTTTCCACTGAACGCCCTTGAGGAGTCCTCACCACAGATAGGGGCAAGAGTTTACTTTCAAAACAGTGCATAACATAGGGCCCCTTTCAGTGTTTCGGAACATACAGGAGAACAGAACCTCTTGTTGCTGAATTCTGGCTAGTAACTTCCTTTACATTGTAATTATAGTCCCACAGCATTTCACTGTGATAGCATACCATTCTAACCCCATGTAGAGAGGAACAGAAGATAAAAAGCAAGACACTGTGATTCAAAAGGAAAACCAAAGAGAAAAATGAAGACAGATTTATTGCTACTTCATAAAAGGATTTCGTTGAAAGCTCCATGAATGAAGTCAGAATATTCTCTCCCTTTCTATTCTCATTTTATACAGTGGAACGTTCTGGAATCTTTCCTCACCCTCTCAGTTTCCATTTTTAACTTATTTCTCTTTATTAGAATTAAACAATATGTTCCATTTAAAAAGCTATGACAGGAAATATAGGGAAAGATGTCTGGCCTTTCGTTTGTTGTTAAGCAATACTAGAGATTCACTGACAGCCTTCCAGAATTCTTTCTTTTTAACTCCATTTCATGTTACAAATAAGCCCCTAAGTTTTGTTTTCTTCTTTAATTTTAAGAGTTGTGTGTTCTTCAAATCCTTTATTCTTCCTGTAGCTACCGAAAGGTCTGGGCTGAAGGGGTGCTTGGTGGCGGGGCCTACTGCACGCCCCCGTGCCCTGACTGAGTCACAGAGCTCTGAAAAAGTTCCTTTCTGGTCATTGCTTCTACTTAAACACGAGTTTTCCATATTAAGCAATAGTTTTAAGTTGCCTGACTCTTGTCCAGAAATGAAGTTTCCTGTTTTTTTTTTTTTTCTTTTTCATCTTTATGACCCACATTCCAATATAGTTCATGTCACCGTTCTGTCTGAGTCTCAGAAATTACTAATTCTTCACATCGGTGTGTTGTTGCATGACTTGATGTCACCTACAAAGGCAGGTGTCATGTTGTACAAAATATCTGTGTATGTGGTCCTTTGGTTCTAGGATAAATCTGTAGTTTTATTGATCACTTCTGTGGACCAGGCTGCAGACTTTGAGAGCCGTGTGTGTGTGTGTGTGTGTGTGTGTGTGTGTGTGTGTGTACATGCTCAGATGCTCCCTCGATGTTATCAATTCAGTGATTTTGTTTAAAATAGTTTCTTTTGCAAGTGGGGTGGGGATGTATATACCTGGGGTGAAAGTTTTATGTACTTAAAAGTTCTACTGGGTTCCTGCACTAAAAATGCCGATTTTTTTTTATAAGTTCACTTTTCACCTACTTTTTTTTTCTTTGTGAGGGGAAAGCAATGCAGCTTGGAAAACCTAGTTTAAATACTGTATATAAGACAATGAGGTTAGTAATGCCCATTATTTAATAAAGTTTGTAAAGTGGAAAATAAATGTTTGAATTAATGTGTTTGCTCTAGAATATTACGGTTTTTCCAAACTGGCTATAGATTCCGTCTTGCCATGTGAACCACAGAGAAAAGTATTCAAGGTAAAAGCATGTCCTGGTTAGCTTCATCAGCTTCACACAGCCTAGCCATGATGTAGGAGGGTCCAGCCAGCCCACTGTGGGAAGCACCATGCTTAGGCAGGCGGCCCTCAGCCCACTGTGGGTGGCGCTGTCCCTAGGCAGGTGGTCCTGAGGTTGTATAAGAAAGCTAGCTGAGCATGAGCCACATTCCTCCAGTGGTTTATTGCTTCAGGTTTCTGCCTCGGGTTCCTGCCTCAGCTTCCTTCAGTGATAGACTGTGGACTAACACTCAAGCGTAAGTAAGCTGAGATAAATCCTTTCCTCCTCTCTAAGTTGCTTTTGGTCATGTCTTTCTCACAACAACAGAAACAAACTAGGGCAGAGGATATTCTAAGTCTCAGTGACTCTGGACAAACTAGTTTTCCGTATCTGGATTGCTTTTGAAGTAGTAAGCTTAGTGTCTGAAATGGTTTATGTTTTCTTGACAGGAGTCAAAATTAAGTCAGTCACTAAATTAAAAGCCTTTTCATTGAAAAGGTAATAATAACAAGACATCCTTTTTCATTATTGAACTGAAAATTTAATCTAAATGTTTTCTACAAAGTAAGGCTTATTTCATACAACTTTTCATTCCAGAATTTCTTTGTTAAAATTATAGAGACAAGCCAGGCTGGTGGTGACGCACATCTTCAATCCCAGCACTTAGGAAGCAGAGGCAGGTGGATCTCTACAAGTTCCAGCAGCCTGGTCTACAGGGTGAATTCCAGAACATCCAGGGCTACACAGTACAACTCTATCTCCAAAACACAAATCAAAAGAATATATATAGAGAGAGATAAGAGAAAGGGAGAGAGTGACAAAAACATGCTTCTATAAATGGGTAGTTACTGGTGCTTTTTAAAGCAATCCATTTCCAAATATAAACATAAGGTCCTCGTCAACTGAGTTGAAAATCCAGGCTGTGTGATTCCACCCATGGAGAAGAACTGTTGAGATTCCTTCTCTAGAGTATTTCTAGGCATTTCTAAACATACTGAAGAGACTTCGGATCTCTCTTGTTGTGATGAATTGATGGAAGTCATGGGTTTAATTTAGACAAGCCAATGACAAAAAAAAAAAAAATGCTGTGTATAAGTTCTCTGCATAACTCTTCAGAAGAAAGGGGGAATCCTTTAAATATATACTAAGTTGCCTTTTTACACAAGAAAAACAAAAACCATGAAGAGTAAATGTGAATAGTGCTTTATGTGCCCTCAGTCCTCTGTGTGAGCTATGGCTTTCTCTAGCTGGCCAGTTATGGCTACACTCAATTCCTTAACTCGGGAATGAAAATTCAGTAGAAGAAACTGTTACCGCCTTTTCACAACTTTCACGTCATTACGTCTTTATTAAACACCTTGCACGTATGAGATCTGAAGCTTTATTTTATCTATTAGTCTTTATTTTAAAAAACTCAAGATGTGTATTCTCAGGTTTGTGTTCTCACCCCCCATAGGTAGCTTACAGCAATGGAGCTCCGAAGCTGCGGTGGCATTATATGACATTTAAACTTAGATAAATGTAAAACCTCAGTGCCTGATGTAGAGGAGTATAGTGGAAGTCTTGGTGTTGCTACACACTTGGTCATGTTATGTCAACGTGGTTTTGTTTTGCTCCCAAGTGTGGGATATGGGGCTGATTCAGACGGTCCACAGCAGCAGGCTATTGGCCTCTGGGGGCTCTGAGAAGGGCATGGCCTTTGCCAGCTGCAGATAGTTTAATTCTGAGGACTCCAGGGAGGGGTCCAAGTCAAAAAGCTGCTGACGCTCCTTTCCCTCCTCACCCCCACTTCTTCTGGTGGCTGTTGTTGCAGCTTGATGAGAAGAGAAGTCGGAGATGTCCTGAAACTAAGATTGGACGTGCCCCAAGGAACTGGAGGACCCAACCAGCCGGAAGCAGTAAAGAGACACATGCTGCCCTTTCCCTTTTCCCTCTCTCTCCTACTGAGTGTTGGGGGGTTGGAAGGTATTACAGTGAATAAGGGTTGGAAGGGGGGTAGACACATAAGAAACCCAATTAGAATAGATTTTAAAAATATGTGCCTAAAAAGGAAAGATTTCCTGTCTCCCTTCTTGGTCCTTACCTGGACGCTCTAGCTGGATCTAGAGACCCAATTAATACAAAGCCAGCTAACATGAGAAAATATTACAGTTTTATTAACTTGGTATAGACATGGGGGATATAAAACGAATAAAAATTAAAGAAATGACCCAAGGGTGGTGGTTTTAGACACCAATAACTGTGAAAGGCTACAAGGACAAACAGGTATGTGGACCAGGTAGTAAATTTGACAAATAGTATTAACAAATACAAGGTTAAATTGGGTGGCAGATGTAGAGGTTGAGGAGACATGAGAGCCCCTTCAGAGCATCGTACAGATCCTCTGCTGTGCCGGGAACCAGTCTCCATAAGTTAGGAAATTTTCAGCTGATTTCGTCTTAAAATAATCAAGTCACCAATTAAGCATATTCTGGGGTGTCACACCCTTCACTTCACCAATCTACATAACTAAATTAATTTCGGGTGTTTGCTTTATAATTTTTTTGAAAACTCTCTTGCAGGAGCTCAAAGTCCCATTTTAGATAAATGTTCTTTCTACATGGTAGCGCACACGCCTCATGTCCTTTGATCCTGCGTGATGCTTTGCCCCAGCTCTAAACAGAGCGGGGCGATTTGTATTTGACCAACGCATGTTTAATGATTGGCTAGACAGAGTTCAAACCTTACAAGAGCCCAAAGCAGGAGACACCAGTCAAATCAGGAGCATGTGGAGACAAGTAAGAATAACAAATAGTTAGCTTTGAGGAACTCACAGCAGAGCTGCATGGATGGCTCAGTGGTGAGGAGCATTTGTTGCTCAGAAGACCTGGGTTTGAGTCCCAGCACCCACGTGGCAGTCCACAACAGCCTGTAACTCCAGTCCTAGATGATCCAATAAACTCTTCTGATCTCCATGGTCATCAGGCACACATGTGGTATATACACATACATTCGTGTAAAACAATCATAAAATAATTAAGAATCTATATTTTTAATTCATAGAACTATCAATAATACAGTGTCACCCAGGCATGGGAAGGTAGCATTTCATGAGTCCTTGCCCTTCCCTACCTCTTGGATTCTGGAGACATTTATTCTGCCAGTTTCCAGGTGGTACCTCAGACCATTCTGGGAGCATCATTTGGACAAAAGCCTTTTCTGATAATTGCTTCTGGGGATTTGAAGAAAGCACAGAGTAGCCTATCACACAGATGGAGAGGTTAGGCGGGGTGGAGGGAGCAATCACAGGTGGCTGGGGGTCAAAAGACATGCCTTCCCTACTCTACAATGTCGGGCACACCACAGGCATAGACACCAAGCTTAATTCACACACAGCACACAATTCAAAGGGACAAGAAGCAGTCAGACTCACTAACTCTAAAGCCACTTGATCTCAGCATAGCATAAAAGAACAGGATTCTGATAGCGATCAGAACTTCCGCTGTATGGGCAAGCACAAGCCCCCAAATGCCCTGTTGGTATAGCAATGTGCAACTTGCACAGGGCTCTCATGGAACCCCAAAACAAGACCATGATATCAGCAAATTCCTCCCTCCACAGACAGGTTGGAAACTATGAGCTGCTGGCCCAGAGGCCGAATTTAACTTGTGCAATATGAAAACAAGCTTAAAAACAAAAGTCCAAATGTCCAGCTTATCTAGAAAAGGGAGAAAAGAGCAAGGGGTGGGCTGGCCCATTTGGTCCTGGATTGTGGTGACGCAACCCGATGAGACCTGAGAAGGTACAAAAGGTGAAAAAGCAACATTTGTAATGGTCATTTGCTTTGACCACTGGAGGAGTTGGCTCCTTTACGGGCTTGGTGGGCAGCCTGAGCACAGATGTTCTAGATAAATGATAAAGGATCTTCTCTTAAAGGGAAATGAGTGACTGTCGTGGAAAGCATGAAGAACATGACGCTCCTTAGAGGGAACTTTGCATCCCAGCCAACTCACCAATGACGCATCTCTGCCTGGCCTCTACATGCCCTATGGGCTGCTGGTGTGTGAGATCAAAGAGTCCCCCTGACTGCTAGAAATTCACGCAATGCTTAAAGTACTTTTCATATTCTGTTTCTTAAAAGTACCCACACTCCCTTCCTAAGGGACATGGCAGGCTTTCCTCCAGGGTATCTCCATCTGAACTGTACAAAAACTGATGTCATTTCCCCTGACCCCTTGTGTGTTCCTCCGAGGCATCCTCTCCACAAGCCATCTTTCTCGGGGCTACTCAGATCCTCACTGGCTGTCTGGCTACCGTCTCCCCACACTCCTCACATTCACATCCCTCCTGGCCTTGCCCAGCCTGGTATGCCTACACACAAGCACTAGCATCCTCCATTCGGCTGACCAGGGTCTGTCTCTTCTGTAGGACAATCAATCCGCTTTACTCCTTTCTCCCCACCTGCCAGATCTAGCCCTGAGCTCATTGCTGAGAACCATGAAGGGGGTTCCAGGCTAGTGAGTTGGCCTGCCTTGGTTTCCCAGGCCAGGAGTGAAGGGCATTACGACCTTGCTGTGGGCAGAGTGAGCTTCACATTTGTTCACATAGCGGCCCTCGTTACCAAGACTCACCACAGCCCTTGGGGTGCCACAGTGTTGAGTGTATTCCACAGAGGAGGAATGCCGTGCTGAGGGATCCCCAGTCTTAAAGGGGGGGGCAACTATCAAACCTTCCCTAATAAATGAATGGATTTGGCTGGAGAGATGGCTCTGAATGCCTTGAAATTACCTACCTCTACTAAGAAAGAACGTTAGTGGACACATTTTTAAAGACTTCAACATAATAGTGACCTTCTTCCTACTGGAGCTGACTTTTCTTAAGTAGCGTTTGTTAGTTCCTAAGTCTTGATGCACTAGCCCACTCCCAGGTTGCTTAGGCACCTGTGATGTCGTCATTGGTCACCGCCCACAGGGACCCAGGATAAAAGGACTCCTGCCTTTTACCTCCCCCCTTTCTCTCTTGCTCTCTTCTCTGTTCTTTCCCCTTTCTCTGTAGGGGCTTCCCCCCTCTCCCCATCTCTGTCCCTCCGTCTCTCTCTCTGCCCTCATGGCTCACTCAGGCCCCAACTCTCTTCTGCTTCCCTTCCCCCGAAGAAACACTCATAAGATATGTTGTATGCATGGCATTTTTATATAAATGCGAACAGTGTTTCCTTCAGGACGTTAAACTGAGGCAGCTCTCTCAATGTGCAGTCACAGCTGCGAATCTGAAACAAGCCTGGGAGTTTTGTCTGTCTCTGACTCCTACTCCCTTGTCCTGCAAGTAGGTATGTTATCCTCTGCTAGCCTTTCACCACGGGGACAAAATACCAACATAACCAGGTTATATTATGGCTCACAGTTAAGCCCTGTGGGTGGCTGGAAGTGGGAGCGGGTGGCTAACAAGGCTACTCACCTCATGGCATCCAGGAGAGAGAGAGAGAGGCGGGCAGGTGGGGAGGAGAAAAGACAGAAGGATAAAAGAGAGAAGGGTCCAGGGACAAGATACACTCTCCAAGATTTAACCTTAGACATCTCTTTCCCCCAAGTAAATCTGCCTGCCACCCGTCGCTTCAGCTTAACCTCCCTGGTGAATTAATCCACTGATGAATTTTATGTTCTCATGATCCAATCATGTCGCCAGCTGGGAAGCAAGCCCTGGACTCATCGGCCTTTGAGGGGGGGCTTTCATATTAGATAACTCTACCTAAGACTCCAGATGCTTCTCCTGGGCAGTGGTATCACCTGGGTTTGGCCCGGGCTGAGCACAGACTCTGGGCTTATCACAGCAGCATTCTGAGCATCTGAGTAAACAATCTTAATTGTCCCATCAGCGTGGGCATTTTGTTACCCTGAACTTACAAGTGTTTTGTTTCTTAATTTTTCATTAAGATTGCAAATAAGGGCTGGAGTGATGGCTCAGAGGTTAAGAACACTGGCTGCTCTCCCAGAGGTCCTTAGTCCAATTCCCAGCAACCACATGGTGGCTCACAACCACCTATGATGAGATCTGGCATGCAGGCATACATGTAGGCTCTCAATTGCATACATAATAAATAAATAAATACATTTCAAAAGCTGAGAATTAATTTAAAAAAATATTGCAAATAAGGCGGGGTATGACGGCACACACCTGTAATCCCAGCACTCAGGCAGATCTCCGTGAGTTCAAAACCAGCCTGGTCTACAAAGTCCAGGACAGGACAGCCAAGGCTGCAAAAAAACTAAAATAAAATAAAAATACAAACAAACAAATCAATAAATTTAAGACTAGAAAAGAGAACGTGATTGTTTAAAATGACTGGCCTGCGGTGAAGGAGCAGGCTGCACCCGAGCATCTCACTGCCGGAAAGGTAGCATCATCGCGCCCTTCTCAGCGGCGGTTTCCTTTCTGCGCCGAATACCTGGGGTACGCAGCTGGTAAGGGACATTTTTATCCTAAGCTCATTGTTTCAGACAAACGGGAGAGGTCCCAATGCCCCTTCTATGAGCCCATCTCTGAGGACTTAAATTCCCCCATCTGCGCCTCAACTCTTGAAATATCCTCCCTTTCCCAATGACGTCACAGGCTCCTGACCAGGTCTTTAACCTCTGGGGCCTTATTCAACCCACAGCGGTCATAAAGACCAAAGACAGTGGCCAAAGCGTGCTCAAAATGGCCCATGGTCTGACTCAATTCCATCACAGGGATTTTCATGGTGAGTCTTCGCGGCTCCCAGAACCAACCAGGTGCACATTTCTCCTTAACCGTGGTGGCCTTTCCTCCAGATCGCTCAGATCCAGAGGGTGACATAACACCCTCTTTGGAACCTGCTTGGCCATGCAATTCAAAACGCGACCCCCGTGTCGGCGAGGTGGCTCAGCAGGGAAAGGCTCGTGTGCCAGGCCTGAGTTCTCTCCCCAGAACCCGACCCCACTCCCGCTCCGGCCACGGCCCGCGAGGCAGAAACAGAACCGGCTCCTTCAAGCTCTCCTTCGACCTTCCCTCGCCAGCCTTGGCAAACAGTTGAACCCAAGTAAAATGTGATTAAAAAGAGGAAGAGGAGGAGAATTAAGGAGTTGGGCGAACTCGTAGCTCTGCCGATGAACCGAATGACTTGTCTGTACCCCCAGGTTCTCCTAGTCAGAGAATCAGATGACTCCCACTCCATCCCTCACATCTGTTGGGGTTAAATGCTGTCTCTTTCAGGCCCACGGGGCAGGGTGGGTACCTCAACGCTGTCTCTACCTTGAACTTCTACCTTACTTGTGGGCTACAAAGTTACAGTGTTATTCCTGCGGCCTTGAGAATTACAACCCTTTAAGACTCTCGGTCCTGAGGCCAGCGACGTTAGCCAGCTTCGGGCTACAAAGCCAGCACTGCAGTCTCCAAGAACGACTCTTGGCCTCAGGCTACCTCCCACGCAAGCCTTCCTCCCGGAGGTCCACACTGGGCTGGAGGCCCTGCCTTCTGCAGAAAGAGCGCAGCATCCTGAAGACCGAGAGCGGCCCAGGTTTTGAGGCACACTGGCTAGCCCAGGCACCCAAGGGCGAGGGCTCAGCACAACCCTGACGCCCCACCTCCTCTGCCTTGACTTTCGGGCAACTCCAACCAGCAGCCTCGCGTCCGCTGGCCCCCGCCCTCCGAACGTCACGGCCACTAGGTACAGTGCCCCCTAGGGGCCTCCGTCCCGCCCACGAGGAAGAGCCCGGTCCTTCCTGCTGCTGGCCGGTCGCTGTGTAGCTTGGCTCTCCCCGGTGCCTAAGTCTCCAGCCCCGGGAGGAACTCGGTGCCGCAGCTCGGCGTCTCGGGAGGCCCCGCGGCCGCGCGCTCCGCAGCAGCATGAGAGCCAGCCTGCCCCTCCTGCTGCGCCAGCTCAGCCGCTGGCAGCTACCCCCGGGCCCGGCGGGTCGCCTCCGAGAGCTGAGTGGCTCCAGCAGCAGCAGAGGAGGCGGTGAGCCCGAGGCTCCGCGCGGGCGGCGGCTGCAGGATGGCCAGGCTTTGGGCAGCCGTGGCCCCGGCAGCGCGGCAGCCCCCGCGAGGGAGCCCATCGTCAGGTGAGTGTCCGGCTTGCCGCGCGCAGCTCCCGAGGCGGGGACCCAGGACGGATGGGGCAGCGGGGCTCTCGGACGCCGGGGACCCAGGGGACCGCGAGGGCGGGAGGCACAGTGCTTGGTGCCAACTTGCTGGGGGCGCCTGGCGCCTGGCAGAGAGGGCGTGGGGGAAAGGGAGGCCGGGAGCGCAGGACCCCGGGGGCGAGCGCATCCTCCCGCCGGCTCCCGCCGCACGGACCGCACGCCCCGCTCCACGTGCGCCGCCCGCCCCCGGCTCTGATGCAACCGCGCCGGGCGTGGCGCCGGCAGGAAAGGGGCGGCACGAGCCAGGGCGGGAGAGCGGCGGGGAGGACGGCCCCGCCATCCCGGCCCCGCCATCCCGCCCCCGCCGCCGCCCCTGCCCCGGGAGGCGCGGGCGAAACGGTCGCTGAAGCCCTGCAGGTCGCCGCGCGGGGCCGGGTCTGCAGGGTCCCTGCCCTGGCTCGCGGCGGCCGTCCAGCCACCCGCGGCCCGGCCAGGCCCCGACCCGAGAAGGCGGCTTGCTGGGCCACCGCGGTGCCGAGGGACCCGCTGAGGACCTCACCGCAGGTGGCGGGAAAGCCCTTTCCAGTCTGGCTCCCAACTGGCGCTATGAAAACAGTTAAACGAGCAAAGAAATTCTGGCCCGGGGACTGTCACACATAACCCGCTACAAATAGTTATTATTGCTGTTTGCTTATTTATTTATTTATTTTCAATAAACTGAGATGCAAACTTGAGGGTTTAGCGGACTAAAGAGCAAAAATTGAAATATTACGTAGGTACCTTTGTAGCAAGGAAAAACAAGTTCCCACATTTTCCTTTGCAATGTTTTGTGGATATGGAAATTTGAATTTCAAGTAGTCTTCGCATGCTATGAAATGTCCTTATTTTTTTATTTTCTACCTGTTTGAAAATGTAAGCCCAGGCTAGGGGGATCGCCCAGGTGGCAAAGCACGGGCTGGGACAGCCATGTGGGTGTGGTGACGTACTCCTGGGGAGGCAGAGACAGACAGATCCTGGGGCTCAGTAACCAGCCCACCCAGCATGGTTTAAGAGCTCCAGACCAATGACGGGGCCTGTGTCCAAAAGCAAAGATGAGCAACTGTTGAGAGACAGCACCCGAAGTTGACCTGTGCTGTGTGCGCACACCAACACACAGGCACTGGAACATACATGAACACATAATTAAAGTGTGGGCGCGCGCCTGTGTTCTTAGCTGGTGGGCGGTAGTTTCCTGGCTCCGCTTTGGAGCCCGAGGACAGTGCTTAGGAATCGGTTGCCTTCCTTTTGCAGTATGCCTGTGCTGCTGGGTGTGAGGGCATGGCCAAGATGTCGGTGCCAGCGTCTTCACCTGCAAGTGGAAACCATTGATGTGTCATGTAGTTCTGTTGGCCGGCCATTACAATAAGTTTATCATTGCCTGCACCTCTGGGATTTGGCCATTAAGATAAGTTCATCACTGTCTGCACCTGTGGGATTTGGCCATTAGGATAAGTTTATCACTGTCTGCACCTGTGGGATTTAGCCATTAGGATAAGTTTATCACTGCCTGCACCTGTGGGATTTGGAAGTCGGAGAAGGGATCAGATTGGCTGTCACCTGGAGTAGACAGCTGTTCAGGAGCACAGGGTGGAATCTCGCATCGTCCACGTGGCATGAAATCCCCAAGAAGCATAGTGAACCTTACATAAAAATCATCTGAAAGGTCATTTTTGGAAATGCTGTGATTCCTGGTGGGTGTCTGTCATCTGAAGGGATCCTGAAAGTATGAGCCCCCAAAACTTGCAGAGTGGGTGACTGCAGAAAAACTGCCGGGCTACACCTGGCTGTTAGTTATTCCCCCACGGGTCCATCTATCGGGGGCTTGGGCCACAGAGTGGTGCTCCTGAGGCCCCTGTGGGGTGGGACCTTTGAGAAGGTGGGCCTTGTAGGAGGTGCTTACTACAGTAAATATTGTAGACCTGCCCTGAAGGAATGCTGGGGATTTACTTCGTGTCCTCTTCCTTGTGGCTCCTGGTATGAGGAGCTTTGCTCTGAGACACAAGCCTGTGAAAACGGGCTGTCCCTGCTGGAGGCTACCAGATCTCATACTGGAACATCTCCGAGGCCAGGAGCCAAAATAAACCTTTTCTCTTTGTAAGTTAGTTGCTTCAGACATTTTATTAAAGTAATGGGCAGTGACTAATCTACCTAGGGACAACAGCGTCTGTGAAGGATTGCTGCCTCACCAGTGTTCTTACGGCACACAGGATGATATATGAAAAACACAAGCCACTGACAAACAATAAAAATGTGATTTTTTTTTTTTGGTTTTTTTTTTTTTGTGTGTGTGTGATTTTGATCTTTCATGGGGCTGAAGAGATGGCTCATCTGGCAGTTGCAAAGGATCCAAGTTTGGTTCCCAGCACTCACACCGGGACTGAGCCACCCATCACTCCAGCTTAGGTGATGTGAGGCCCTCCTCTGGCCTCCATACATATACAGTTAATTAAAAATAAATTCCATCCATACAGCAAATACATTTTGGAAAGGAAAGAGTCTGCTGTCATTTAACTGGCAGCAATTTTTGTCTTAGTGGTTCATAAATTGGTGACGTGTCTTTTCTAGCTTAGGTTTGATGGAATACTGTATAGAAGATAATCTTATTAATCTCGGATTCGGCTCATGCATGGGCTCTGCTGCTATAGCAAAATACCACTGGCTGAGTAACTACGGAGATTTCTCTCTCACTCTTTTGGAGGAAGTCCACTGTCAAGGGGCTGGCATGTGGCCAGGGCTTTGCTACGTCACATCATAGCTGAAAGATATATCTACAAGAGAGACACAGTTGTAAATTCATTCCCTCCATTATCCCCTGACACAGCCTCAACCTCCTAAATGTACCGTGTCAGCACTGTTGCAGCAAATATTAAGTTTCCAACACATGAGCTTTGGGGGACCCATTCAGACCATAGTCACACCCGACAGTAACATCCAGAGTAAAGGCTCCAGGACGGTCCCCAAGTTGGCTGACTCATGGCTCCCCATCTTTGGTCTTCTCACCTCCCAGCCAGTGAGACATAAAGAGGGCCAGGCTGTGTGTGTCCTCTTACTGCAAACACATCCTTACCTTCTTCTCTTGGCCAGAAGCTGATCACATGATCCCAGCCAGAAGCAAGAGAGGGCCCCGGAGATTCATGTGGTCATGTGCAGTTAGAATCTTACTACTGAAGGAGAGGAATTGGGAAGACTGCGGAGAAAGTGGCTGGGAAGAGCTTTATCACTGCCGCTGTTATGCGGAATGTATCTGGTGATGGCCAAAGCAGAGAGTTACGAAACTCCACTGCTGGACTGTTTCTCTAAACACAAATGGCTGTCTGAAGGAGAGGTTTGTGAAGCAGGTTTATGTTCCTGGAAGGGCCCTTCTTTTACCTTTGGAGGAGTTGAGAAGTTAAATGTGGACTTTTCTTACCGAGGCTCTCAGCTGGCAGGGATCAGGGTACTTTGGTAATTTTCAGTAACATGGCCAGCTGTTTCCTCCCACACTCAGGCATGGCCACAGCTAGCTTAGCCACAGGGAGAACGAGGAATGTAGTTGTTAGAGCAAGGCAGCTTTGTCCTCAGCTCATAGGCTTAGCACAGTTAGCCAGGTGGGCTGACTGAGCTGGAGCAGAAACCATAATAGTGTCACTAGCCAGTAGTGTTGGGGCCTTGTCAGCTTAAACTTCACCCACCTAATTTTAGCTACACTGTTCCCAGTCAGAACTGAGGTTTTCTTCCGGAAGGGCATAGACACATCTTTGGAAACATTTCTGCTACTTTTTAGGTGTATGGGGCCTAGCATTGTTCTGCAAGTAGCCTGGCAAGGAGTGGAAACATGATACGTGTGGCCAGGTGTGGGCAGGTACCCCAGCCAATTCTGATTTTTTTTTAATGGTATTGTTACATTGTGGGGTCCCTTCGTGTCATTGTATCTTCTGTCTGCCTGTTACCTCAACCATTTTAGGTCTGACAACTGATTAAAAAGGTCACCCAAACTTCTGGACCCTAGAGTTACAGAAGGCAGTTAGCCTCCTTGAGCACTGGAAATCGACTGAGGTTTTCTGGAAGAGCAAGTCGTGCTCCTAACTGTTGAGCCATTTCGCCAAGCCCCTGACAGCTAACTTAAACCTAGTGATAATCTTATCTATTGAAATGCTCCTTTCATTTTGTTTTTGTTTGTTTGTTCTGTAGGGTTTTTTAAAATTGAGGATGGTGATTTTATTATTATTATTATTATTATTATTATTATTATTATTATTATTATT
>NW_026592890.1:686994-726298 GCF_907164565.1 Psammomys obesus
TTATTATTATTATTATTATTATTATTATTATTATTATTATTATTATTATTATTTCTTCCCACGCCCTCCCACTTCTCCTCCTCCCTTTCTCCTCTGAGATGAGGGCGATTTTTGTTGGTGTTGAGTTCATCGAGAGCCTGGAGGGTCCCTGTTGTGAATTCTTATGTTTAAGAGTTTGCTGCCATGACCAATACCTCACAGGGAGCACCTGAAGAAGAGAGGCTGTGTTTGAGTTTATAGATCCAGTGGCTATTGTCCTCAGCAAAAGCATGGTGCTAGGAGTGGAAGGCCCTTGGTCACATTGTATCCCGAGACAAGAGCAGCAGGAGTAAGCAGGGGCCAGGCCATAAACCCTCCAGGCCTGGCCCCAGTAACCTACTTCCTCCCTCAAGGCTCCACTTCCTTAAAGGTCCACACCCTTCCCAGACAGCAGTCGTGAAGCCAAGGGTTCAAGCGCGTGATAGTGTGGGGGACATTTCACATCCATACAGATAGTTTTAGTCGCAGGGGAAAAATTCCAACAATAGGGAAAAGGTGCAGAGCCGCTGAAATCTACCTGCTCTACAGATGATGAAATCAGAGTCTGTTGAAGGGTCCGCCAGCACACTGGAGGCCTGGGTGCCAGGCATGGCTGTTATCCACAGGCCGAGTTCCAGAAACCTCTGGCTGGCACTTATTTAAACCGGCAGGTTCCTGGGCCCCCGCCCAGCATATTGGGCGGACTTTCTGAGGTGGAACCTCGATGTCTATCGTGCTCCCCGGAGGACTCTCCGACCTGAAGTGCTTGGTGGTCACACTTCGGTGCCTCTCCCAGACCAAGCAAAAATACAGCCCCAGCCTGGCCTCTGCCGGGATAGGCGGCAGCATGGCACAGAAACCCTGTCAGCCATCGCTGGAGAAGCGGTCTGGTTTCATGGGTTAGCACCATAATAAAGTTACTTCCCTGGGGATTGAACTGCTTCTTCCCAAGTGTGTAAAACCAAAGCCAAACAAATAATTGCTACCAGTGTACGCTTGCCTGGCCACTGGCTCTGTTGGCCTCTGTGACAGGGAGGTTAAGTCCTGTGCAAGTTTTGAGTTCTTTCTGGTCTTCTGAGCCTGCTCACTGGGTCCCCCTGCATGGGAGCTCAGACTCTTCCCTCCACGGGACATCCCTCAGCCACTGCTCTGAAAAGTAGGGTTTTGTTGTTGTTGTTGTTTTGGTTTTGTTTGTCTTTGTTTTGCTTTGGTGACTTGCTACTGATGACACATCTGGCTGAGGCGTCACTGGAGGTGATAATCTCTTAACTCCGAAGTGGGGTACTGCTTTGATTAGCCTTTCAGTCTGCTTTGAGAGAGAGCTGGAGACGTGCCGGTGAGGACACGGAGTAGAAGCAATGATGGCTTTCAGAATGACCCATCTGGACGGTTCAAGAAAGTCTGCCTCTGTCTCGTTTGTATAGGTCTGCTCGCCTAGGTACGGCACCTCCCCTCTCCCAGGTTGTGAAGGAGAAGGTGGCCCACGCTGGGCCTGGGGCAGATGGCTTGCAGAAGAACAAGCTGCCCCAGCAGTGTGACAATGCCCCACCCTCCGGGCAAAGCATCCTAGACCTTCCACATCTGCAACACTCTTTTTTCCTTCCTTCCTCTTGTGTCTTCCTTAAAACTCTGGGACCTGGAATTTAGCCAGATGCACCACTTCCTTGTCCTACATGGCCAGTCCACAAAGCCATCACCATTTTC
This sequence comes from Psammomys obesus, assembly GCF_907164565.1. NCBI lineage: Eukaryota > Metazoa > Chordata > Mammalia > Rodentia > Muridae > Psammomys > Psammomys obesus. The sequence continues at coordinate 688,717 of NW_026592890.1, forward strand.
ATAAACTTTTCCCCATTTGTTTCCTTTTCCCATGGTACCCCAAACTCGTTTCTCCTGGGAAAGGAGTAAGGGGGTGTTGTGAAAGAATAGGATAATGTAGAATAGAAACCCAGACTTTAAATTCTTTTATTACTTTTATTTGTTTGCTTGCTTGTGTGTGAGAGTCAGAGGACAATTTGAGGGAGTCAAGTCAGTTCTCTCCTTTTACCTTATGGGTGCAGGGGATGGAACTCTGTTTGGCAAATTGTCAGCAAGCACTTTTACCCACTGAGTCCTCTCACTGGCTCCAAACTTTTTATTACATTAAACTTGGAAAATGCAGGAGAAAAATTTAACCTTTCTGAAACTTATGGCCAGAGCTAACTTGCTTCCCCTCTGTGTGGTTTAAAGATCTGATTGTCGCAGTATATCCAGAATTGGCTTTCGTATTCCTTTATTAATCTTTTGGTTTTCTGAGACAGGGTTTCACTGTCCTCTTGGCTGGCCTTGAATTCACAGGCCTCTCACCCCAACCTCTGGACCTGGGTGACAGGCCTGTGCCCGCACACACTGTCTGCATCACAAGTTCTGATGCCTCTGTGACTGCCTTCCCTCATGCCTTCTTCTCAGTCTCCATCTGTTGTCTGATTCACTTACAGTAACACGCTTTGTAAAGACAGGCATTGTGCCCGTCCTATGTCATTGGTAACAAAGGAATGACTGTGTTGTATTTGTTTCTTGTTACAGAGAAGTCATTCACAATTCCAAAGAAGTTCTGAGCTTGCTGCAAGAGAAAAACCCTGCCTTTAAGCCAGTTCTCGCTGTTATTCAGGTGAGCTGTGAGCCTGGTACTCTCCCACTGTTTATAAACGGAGACCAGATGCCTGTCCGGTCAGTGGCAAGTGCTGGTAGGTGGTTTTCTTCTGAAGGGTTGTGGGTCAGCCTAGAGTCTTGTCTTTATCTGAGTCATACATTCTGTGGCACAGGTGGCTCACTGGGGTTGGGAGGTAGGCACCCAGATACATCACTGGACAGAGAACAATTATAACCCACATGCACTTATGAATACTTATCAAATAGGGCTTGCTCTCCTGTTTCTGTGGAAGACAACGGGTAATGGCTGGTGCACATTACTGTTTTACGGTCCAAGTGTCAAAAGTCATTAGTTTGCGAGAGGACCTTGCATAACGTGTTTATCCTCTGGTGGCTGCCCCTTGGTCCTGAGCTGCAGTTGGCACTGTTACTGGCATCCCCGTTTGGTGACAGGTACAGGGAAATAACAGGATGATCCCGGCCTGGAAGCACTTTGGCCCAGTAGTTGGCCTAGTATGGTGGTGCTTGGCAGGCTGGTCTGGTATCAGCATCGCAGCCTCTATAGCCAATGGTGCCGTGGCTTGTGAGATTGCAGGATTGTGCTCATATGACCTATGTCCTCTGGGAAGCTTCCACAACCCCTCCTAGCATGGGAGTTGGTTTGGGAGCCAATGGGAATCTGGGTACATGTTGCCATTCAACCGAAGCACAAACATCCAAATTCCTGACTTTGATGGTTTACACAGAGCATGAGGTTGGCTGTGTGACCAGGATGCCATCATTCTTCTATGCCCCATGTCTTGGTTACTTTTCTATTATTGTGACAAAACACCATGGCTGTGGAAGTCTATAAAAGAAAGCATTCAGTCGGAATTATGGTTTTAGAAGGTTAGCATGTATGTCAGAGTAAAGGCATGGAGGTAAGAACTGTTGGGAGAAAACATCTCGATCCTCTACTGGGAGGCAGAGAGAAACACTGGGAATGCTGCAAGTCTATTGAAACCTCAAGCCCACCCCCAACACGCCTCCTCCACCTAGGCCATACCTCCTAATCCTTCCCAAACAGTTCCACCAACTGAGGACTAAATATTCAAACATATGAGCCTATGGGGATGTTCTTGTTCAAAACACTATACCCTATAACGTGAAATCTATCATTTTTTTAAATGGCATAATTTTTAGCCCAAGAAGTTATTATGTACATAAATCCCAGCTGTTAGCTCAATTTTCAGTCAGTAAGAGTTTTTGTTTGTTTGTTTTTGTTTCCTGTATTTTTCTTATCATCTTTGTGTTCCAGTCACTTGTGTTCATTGTATTCACAAACTAATCGTGTTGTGTTTGGTACACATTGTCAAGCAATTTTCCCGATGTGATTTTCTCCTTTCTGCTCCTTTATCCTTAGGCAGGTGATGACAGTTCGATGCAAGAACTAAATCAGAGTTTGGCCAAGGAGGTGAGAGATGATGATTTTAGCAATTCATTAGAATTCCTCACAGTATATATTCTCTTGTGGTGACAGAGAATCTTGTGTTCCCTTTCAGGCTGGTCTGGACATCACTCACATCTGCTTGCCTTCAAACAGCGGAGAGGATGAGGTAATGTCAGCCTCGCTCATTTCCTTTTCTTATCAGGCCTATAGACATCTTTCCTGGGTGATGAGTGCCAGCCCAGCCTTTTTCTGTGGCTGAGTTTCCAGGGGGAAGGGACCTCTCTGCGATGCGAAAGCTCCTGATCACTTCAGTCCTTTGCAGTTGATTTCTACTAAAGACAAGCTGGGACACTGTGGTGAATAAAGCTGTTTGTTCGCTGTAGAAGCAGCATTTCGTGAGGAGATTTTTGGCTATCTTGAAGCCCAGCTCTGATTTTACTCTATCCAGACATCTTTGACCTTGGACCTTTGGCATCTCAGGGTCACCGCAGCCTTATTGATGTAATGTAGGGTTAGGAATGCTTCACTGGCGTTCTGGGGACAGCTGGTAGACTCTCCATCCAAGGCCACACGCTGTCCCTGCCGGCATCATTCCCCAGTGTGCCGTGTTGCCTGGGGCATAAGCCCTAGTGGCTAGCTTTTCTTTGGCTGGCTGTGGCAGGGAGGGTTTGAGGATAGGGTTGGGTTAGGGCTCCTGGATACACAACCTCAAATCACAGGATCTGGAACACCAAAGTTGGCTGTTGGGTTTTTTGGGGGGAATGGGGAGAGGCAGACATGAATGATGTTTGAAAATCAGTCACTTGGCTAGGAAAAGCATCCCAGAGTCAGGAGAACTACAGCGCCTCCTTCCCACTGCTCTGGCATCTCTGTGGTGCACCACTGCCAAGCGGACGAAGTTAGGGTCAGCCGTCTGGTCCTAGCCATTCCCACCAGGGGCAAAAGCGACTGCACCCAATAACGACTATTTAAAATTATTTGAACGATGGTTCAAATTACCTCAAAGCAATTTTTGCTAGACACAGAGGCAATACGGAAAGACATCCAGCAGATACCTTAAAGTGCAAATAGTTCAGTCCCTACAGCACTGTGTGGCTTCTCTTTGGCTTAACTAAATCACCAGTGTTGATGCTCTTATGCTTTAGCCCGTTATTCAGTAAAGGAAAACTTCCTTAAGCATAACGCTGTGAAGCCACCACGTTGATCTGGGAACTCAAGTGACTCCCACGTCACTAAGGAGCGGTCCCGTTCACCAGTGTAGATTGAGAGACAAGGGGCTAATTCATGTCCAATTCGTTCTAGATCTCAGTGAGGTGTACAATTTCAAGCCAATGAATTGTTTATTTCTGGAACTTTCCTTTGGGTGTTTTTTGTATCACGGTTGATGAAGAGTAACTGAAACCTTAAAGTGTGAAGTAGCCTGCAGTCTCCTTCAGGGCTGGGCAGAAGGGTTTTTTGTTTGTTTGTTTGTTTGTTTGTTTGTTTGTTTGTTAATAGGGAGGCGTAAGCTTATGTGTGATGATGTGATGAGGGAGCGGCTTGGTGTTAATAGATTGGTGAAGGTTGCTACCCAAGAGCAGTCTGTTCTCAGGGGTTACTGTCTGTGTTCAGCCTGAGAGAGCCCCGAAATTCAAGCATCTAGAAGAGAAAGCTTGGCCAAAGTTTGCTTTCAAATGCATTTTGTTTTGCTTGAACCAGTAGTTGGTCCAGTCGCTGATGAAATGAGAAGTGTGTTTTTGTAGTCTGTCTTTCTGTGTCTTTAGTAGCTGTCATGACCTGAGTCTTCTCTAGATCCTGTGGGGAAAGGTAGTTCTCTGCAGCACACAGGGTTGAGGGTGACGGTCTCCATTGCCCCTCTTTCCCAGCATCTCAGGTAAAGTTCATTATCCTGATAGTTAGGAAAGAGATAAAGGCAGATGCCTCCCTATGTTCTTCCTTCTAAGGATGTCTTCTGCAAGCCACAATTTTGCTCCCATCCCATCTGCTATAACCTCATTGTCTGGCCACATTGTGAAGGAATTGGGAAAATCGGTCTTAATGCCAGGAGGCCTATAGATCATTTCTAAGAAAAAAAACGGAAGCTAGGTCCTGGACAAGTAGCTAATACTGTATTTGCTAGTTATTATATATACCAAATGAAGGCTCCGGCAGTAACAGGGGGCAAAGAAGCTGGCCTGCCATTTCCAGGGCCCTCCCTGTATACAGTCACACTTTTCTTTAGGCTGTTTCAACTGTGTAGCCCAGGCTAGCCATGAAAACACTATGAAGCCCAGTCTCCCTAAATTCGTAATCCCCCTGCCCCAGGCTCCAAGTACCAAGATTATAGATGCACACCCATAACACTTGGTTTGACTATTTTTTAATAAGGGTTTGTGAACGCCCACTCCTTTTTTCAAATCGGTCTTTCTTTTTTTCGGCTGAAATTTTGATAAATGAGTATGGCATTATTATGTCAAGTGTTTTAATTTATTAAGCTTTTATGTTTCCAGTTTTGCTTTATTTTCGTTAGTGTTTCCCACCCTCGGTACAGACGAGGCCAATTTCTTGTTTTATCCTGGACTCTGCTTACATTGAAACCTCTGACCACAGTCACCGTGTGACTCTTCGCCCTGTTTGTCGATCACTTCCAGAGCTTATGTCATCACTGCTGTCGGGCTGGGGCTTGCTTCCTTGTTAGCATATCATGTTGACCAGGGCAGCTTTACTTACGGCTGTTAGGTCCCCTACTTAGAACCTGTACAAAGTAGATGCTCAGAACATGTTTGTTTCAAATATGTGAGGGATGGGTGCGTACCCGTAAGTGCTGAGGCCGGGGAGCTCAGAGGGACCTGATCACCTGGGACTTGAGCTGTCGGTGCTTCTGAGTCACCCGAAGTGGACACTTGGAATAGAGCTCCGATCTCTCGGAGAGCACCGTACTGAGCCGTTTCTCCAGCTCCCAGCCTCGCCAAGTTTGTTTTAGTAGCAGAACACACATGCGCGCACACAAATCATCAGTCAAGGCCCTTGAAAAATATATCAGTGAAGACAGGCATCCTGTGGTTTGTGGGCAGGAAGGCAAATCTCAGCAGTAAGTCTCAGATGCCATCTGATGGCCGTGTTGAGGCCTCTGTGTTGTCCACTCCGAGCCTCTCAAGGCTTCTAGGGTTGGTAGAGGCCACTCATGTGATACTATGTTCCGAATGAATTTGATCTGGTCTTCAGGAGGCTGTTAGATTAAACATACTGGTGGGCAGCAAATGGCCATAAAGAGGATTAAAGAACGCCCGGATAATTTTTCCCCAGATCTAGAACATTCCAGCTCTCCACAATCAAGATGTTCTAGACAGCCTTGTAGAATCTTTAACATATGTCACTTTTTAAAATTTATTTATTTTTCCTGGAAACTTAAACTCACAGCTGAATGAATAAAACAAATAGCCTGGTTTTTCTTCTGGTTTGGTACACCAAATAGCGTTTTCCTTCCCTACCAGATGGTAGTAGTAGATACTTTTGCCAAGCAATAAAATAAAAATTGCAGAGTGACACTTCCTGTGTGTGGCCCCATATACACGAGTAGGAATCTTTCTCCTTTTCAGTCCATGGTTTTATTAAATAAGTCTATCTAAGTGCTTGAGTTTCTGTGCCAGACCTTAGGGGAGGCTCCTGTCATGATGCTTGGATGCAGTGAGCCAGAGGGCCTGCCTACCTGGTTGGACTCACTCAGGGAAGCCTCTATTGAGCATGTGCTAGCGTGGGTACCATAGCCTCCTGGACCTGGGCGGGGTGCTTGGAGGCATGCATCCTGGCCTCCCCCAAGCTGCGGTTGTTTGACTTAACACTGTCGTTGGCAAAGAATTGTCTTTTGTCTAAATGGAATAACAGTGAAGCTTTGGCGTTTTGATGTTTTCTTGCATGTGGCAGGACTATAGGAACTTTGAAGCCACTAAAAGTTTTATTCACCCAGGTTTCTTTGGGGCTTTTCTAAGCATGTTATAAAGAGGAAACGGGCTCTTCACTGCGTCTCACATTCAATAAGGAGTGAAAGGAAACCAACATTTGCATTTTTAAAATCTGTTTTTCTGTGCATATAAATGCCAGTGTTTGTGTGCACATGTAGGTGCAAATGCACAGCCAGAGAAGGAGCCGTGCACCTTTTTCATCTGTGGGGCGGGGTCTCTCATTGCGCAGAGCTCACCTTGTAGCCTAGGCTCACTGATCAGAAAGTCCCAGAGACCTGCATGTCCCCGCTTTCCCGGTACTGGGGTCACAGGGCTGTGGTACCAAGGCCAACATTCTTCTTTAAATGTAGGTTCTAGAGAGCCAGCTGAAGTCATCAGTGGGCACACACATTACCAACTGTGCCATATCCCAGAGCGTAGAAAACACTTTCGTTTCCTCCATCAACTTTTTGACTAGCTCTTGCTTTCACAAAACTAATGGGTTGTTTTGTCTTGTTTTATCTTTTCTGTTTAGATCATAGATGAAATCTTGAAGATTAATGAAGACCCCAGAGTGCATGGCCTGGCCCTTCAGATCTCTGAAGATGCATTGAGCAATAAAGTTCTCAGTGCTTTGAAACCAGAAAAAGATGTAGACGGGTAAGAGAATGTAAACAAAAACAATCAATAATAACCCATCTCATTGATAAGTGGCTGTGTATGGTGATTTTAATTTTCTAAGTTTCTTATTTTTGCCACTCAGTAACTAGTTCAAAAGGAATCGTTTTTTAATAGTGTAGAGGTTTGAGAACTTTAAAAATTCTGTGAATGAAAACCATGTATCTTGGGAAATGCATGTCTGTTTGGAGGTAATCCTGCACCATCATATCTACGCAGCAAGCTCCTGACCTTCTGACTGAGTCTTTGGCCAGGAATAATCTTTCCTGGGTAATTCTGCCAAACAGTGAAAAAAAGAAACCTGAAGCCTGATTCCCCAGGAACACCGAAACCTCCTTTACTCCTGGACTGGTTGGGGAGACTGTGTTTCCTAGGGAGTAAAAGTTCCATTTTCTTATATGGAAGCATAAGAAATACTTCGTCCTGTGGCTGAGACAACAGGGCTTATTTAGGACTCTACGGTTGTAGACAAACGCAAAGTTAGACTTCTGTCTAGTGTATCCTTCAGCAGCTGACTGAAAGCTTGATACCTCACAAAACTACCCTGGCTGACACCACTCCGTCCTTTCTTTATGACAAGGAGTAGACTCACACAAGGATGTTGTTCTGTGAGGGCTGGCATGGAATTCTGTGGGAGAGTGTGCGCACAGGTAGGACACTGAGTTCTCTGGGATAGAGGTATGTGTGGATGGAGATTGGCTGGTTGGATGGATGATGCAACCGCCAACTCTAGAGTAGAGTAATTGTGAAGGGAGAAGATGCCGCAGTGGAGTAGGAAGCCCTCAGGTTCAGACCTTTCTTTCATACAAGGAGAGAACCACAAAGACTTTCTGGATGTCTTCATTCTGTTACTGATCCGGGTAGGGAAGATTGTCTTGGCAACCCTTTGTAGGTTCCTCGCTCTAGATTTGGCTGGAGAAAGGTGCCCAGAAGCCATTGGTAGAAAGTACGTGGTTACTATTTTTCCCCCTTAATTTTCCACGGAGATGAATACCAAAGCCAAGCGGATGTCGGTGGATTGATAGACTCAGTCCAGAGTTCTGGAAGTGGGCCGCTGATTGCCTAGGGTCAGGGTCTTGGGGATGTCCCTGAATCTGTGAAGTGCAGCCCTACATGGCCCCCGCTGGGCCCTTGGGAGTGTCCTGTACTGCGCTGAGAAGCTGGCGGCCTCCATTTTCCCCTCCCTCTTCAGTCATCGACTTGCAGTTATTTATCTGGGGCGGATCCTGTACGTCACCACTGGATTCTGTGTGTCACCACTAACCTCTCTTCCTTTCTGCTTCAGGGTGACTGATGTCAACCTGGGGAAGCTGGCACGAGGCGATGTGCCTGAGTGTTTCGTTTCACCTCTGGCCAGAGCTGCAGTAGAACTTGTTGAGAAATCAGGTCTGGAATGATCGATCCTGTTTACTCGGGGAGGGAGGGTACTTTTTGTTTTTCAGTAAGGATTTGTTGCTGGAAGATTCTAAATGAAACACAGAAAAGAAATGCTATTTTCTACCTATTGCTATTTAGATAATATTTTAAAATAATGCCTGTTTCTGGAATATTCTAGTTGAAGCTTCAAAGTGCTATTTAATGTAGAATTTATTTCTCTCGGTTTTTATTTAGGGATGTAAATAAAACTGAAAGCATTTTCTAGTAAGATTAATAAGATGGCTACAAATGAACATTAACATTTTAAACATTCATTTCTCTAAAGAAACAGTCAAAATAAGCATAGTGAAAATGTCCTCTGATTCAGAAAATCTGTCACTCTGAAGGTGTAGGTAACTCTCAGTTAAAAGTGACTCAATCTAGCAGGTAGATTTTGTATAGAAAGATTCCAGGTGAGACTTATTATTAACAAGTGGGTCGCTTTGATAGCCAACACAGTTTAATTGGTTTCATTCTTCTTTTGACCACACATTCCTGTGCCAGGAATATGATAGATAGATAGATAGATAGATAGATAGATAGATAGATAGATAGATAGATAGATAGATAGATAGATAGAGGTAAGTGATTTATTTTTTGATTACTGACTTTAGCTCGTAATTACTGTACGTACTGGCTGGTTTGGGGTGTCAACTTGACACACACTAGAGTCATCAGAGAGCAAGGACCCTCAGTTGAGGAAACGCCTCCTTGAGATCCAGCTGTAAGGCATTTTCTCAATTAGTGATCAGTGGGGAGGGCCCAGCTCATGGTGGGTGGGGCCATCCATGGGCTGCTGGGCCCAGTTTCCGCAGGCCAACAAGCAGCAGCCCTCCACGCTCCTGCGTCAGTTCCTACCTCCAGGCTCCTGTTCTGCCTGAGCTGCTGTCTTGACTTGCTTCAGGTGATGGACTCTGATCCGAAAGTGTACGCCACATAAATCCTTTTCTCCCTAACTTACTTTGTGGTGTTTCGTGGCAGCAGGAGAAACCCTGACTAAGACACCGAAGGATGGCCCACGTAATTAATGGCTTCCTAACTTGACACCACAGAAGCTCAACTTTTCTGGGCCCCAGTTTGCAGAGACAATAAGCAGATGCCCCTCCCCGACACTCAGACATGCAGCAGTCAAAATTCCAAAAAAAAAGTGAAGTTAAAAGATGAACTTTCAAGATGTACCTTTTAGTCAGCAGCCATTAAGATGAGACCTGTGGAGCTGGTCCGGTGCATCCACTCCTGCAGGTCCTCAGATGCTCTTGGGCTATCACTGTAGGGTGAGCAACCTCCCAGGGGCTCCATTCCTGCAGAAAACAAACACTATCCTGGCAGCCATTGTCTGCCTGCAGCTTCTTAACTGGAAGTAGGGTCTTAGGAGACTGTCCATGCTGGAGTGTTGACTAGATTGGTCCTGTGCTGGCACCATAGCTCTTGAGAGCTCATGAGTGAAGCTGTCACCGTCATATCTAGAAGACGCTGTTTTGCAGCATCTTTCCACTCTTCTGAGGTGGTCTCTGAGAAAAGCCACTTAAAAGATGTTCTTTCAGTTAAAGCTGTCTGGAAGGAAGGTTCTGTGGATTTTAATATTGAATTTTCATTGGTTGGTAGGGATCACCTTGGATGGAAAGAAGGTCTTGGTGATAGGGGCGTGTGGGCCCTTGGAAGCTGCTCTGCACTGTCTGTTCCAGAGGAAAGGATCCATGACAATGACCTCCTCGTGGGCAGCACCTCAGCTCCAAAACAAGGTAGGTCTCACACGGAACTCTACAACCTCGAATGCCCATTATCAGAAGAAGAAAGGCTGGGAATGTGTAAAGTGAGCATGGGACAGGACGTTAGAGGAATAACTATGGAGAAATCTTGGAGGAGGAAGATAGTGAAAAAGCAAAGCTTATTATGTCGGCTCAGTCCTACACTCCCAACATTTGGAAACCGGCTCAAGGCCAGCCTGGACTGCAGATGAAACTATAACTAAACAAAACAACAAGATCAGTTATTAATGTGGTACAAAGCAAATGTCTGTGAGAGATCTTTAACAAAGCTCAAAGCTGGCTCTTGGAAAAGGTTAGAAAACAGACACGTAGTTATCCAGAATAAGACAAAACGAATAGCAGCTGTAACAAAAAAGAACAAGCGCCAACTCCTGCTCTAGTCTCATTTCTGTTGCTGTAACAAATAACCCTGACAGGAAGCAGCCCAAGGAAGAGGGTTTGCTTGACGTCCAATTCAGGCTGCAGTCCACCACTGTGGGGACGTCAAGGCAGAGGCATAAAACCTCATATGAATGGTCAAGAGCAGAGAAAACAAATGTTTGGGTCCTTGCTTGCTTTCTGCTAGCTTTCCCTTCTTATCCTGACTGTTCTTGACTCCCTCCTCCTCCTCTGCCTAGGGAATGTTTCCACCTATGATGGGCTGAGTCTCCCTTCATCAAGACTACATTTAAAAAGCAGCAAAAAGTTGGTCACAGATAAGGAGTAGTTACAACAAAGGTTTAGCTGGTGATTGCTGTCTGACTTAGAAATCAATAAGGCAAAAATAATCCATAGAAAAACGGCAGATAGCCATTGATAGGCATGTGATGACTGAGCGACCTTTGAAAAGCTACCCAGCTCCTTATGATTTGTGCTCACCAACCATGCTGTAAATAGTGACAAGTATAGACACTAACAAACTCACGCAAGTACAAGAACCAGCATATTGCTTAAAGACTTCAGAGTGAAATACGCTTTTAAAGAGCCCTTCAGTGGAGTTTAGGGCACTCTTGACCCTGATGTTTTCCTGTCTGAACATATCATAGACAGATTCTTGGACACACAAACAAGAAGACGTGGTCAGGGGTTGGGGACATTGCTCAGTAGTACAGCAGTTGCCTCATGTGCTTGTGGCCCTAGCTACAATCCCAGCCTGAAACAAAACAGAAGGGAAAAACCAGAAATAGCAAAACATGTTTGTTAAACAAAATAGAAAATCTGAAAAAGTGTACCAGAGCAAGACGGGAAAGCAGGGGGCCAAGGGGACCTCTTTTCTTTTACTTTTAATAATGAAATTGCTCTCATTTCATTTTTCTGCATCAAAAGGTCAGGCATGAGGTTGGAGAGATGGCTCTGTTGGTAGAACCACCTGAGTATACATGAGGACCTGGGTTCAAAACCTGAGCGACCTCTTCAAACGCAGGGTGTTTTCACATGTACCCATAACCCCAGTGGCAGCAACAAGAGGATCAGTGCGAGCCTCGCTGCCGTTTCATAGACAGACTCTGTCTGGAGGGAATAAGGCAGGGAGTGGTGGAACAGGACAGATGTCTAGGGTCTCCCTCTGGCTCCAAATGTGCATCTGTGTGTGTGCGTGCGCATGAAGACAAATACACACACACACACACACACACACACACACACACACACACACACACACCATTCACCTTGGAGTACCAGAGAAAGGGATGGGGTAACAGCTCGTGTGGGACTCTCTATAGTCCTTGAGATGACTTTGAGAATGGAGGGAGGGAGTGAAAAGCGATCATCCTTCAGCGTGGGAGGGACAGGAGTGAATGACGTGCTTTCCTTCCCCCTCTGAGGACTTCTCCCCTCTTCTTGCTGTTCCTCTCAACCTCCTTCCTGCCCTGCTCTCTGCTCTCTCCCAGAGTCAGTCTTTAATGGTCACCCCAGTGGGATCATTCTAAGGCTGTTAGTTTCTACCATGCAGCGAAGGCCATGGAATCACATCCTTCCTGGGTGCATAACAGCCGCCAGAGACAGTCGATGAAAAGCACTTAGCAGACTACCTGGCTTGTAATTAGGGCTCAGTGGGCTGTAACAATCTATCTTTGAATTCTCTATCTTCTTTCCCCTCTCCTTCCTTGACTTATTGAGTTTCATGTGTGATATGTTTAATATTTAATGTTCCCATTTTTTACTTATATGTACTGAAGAAAAATGCTGAGCATGTTTTGGGCAGCTTTATCTATGTCCAGGTTGGGTGAACTTTAATGAATAATGTTATAAAGGAGGATGAGGAGGAGATGCAGCTCAGTTGGGAGGGTGCTCGCCTTAGCATTCGCAGACCCAGCACGGCGTGCCTGCTGGAATCCCAGTGTTCACCTAGGAGGTATGGGCGGGAAGGTCAGACGTTCAAGGTCACTCGAGAACCCAGTTAGCCCTGCTGTTCTTGCTGTGCTGCTCAGAAGTAACCATTCTAGAATACAAAACCGGAGCAAAGGGGGTGGCTAACCACAGCGCTTCAACCGATGGTGGGTGTCAGCTTAGCCATGCCCATTATCCGGCTGAGCCCTGCATCTAAACACTTCGGGTAGGAGTTGACTGCCTGCATTCAGAAGGAGATGAAGAAGGAACCTGGTCAGGCACGGTGGCCATGCCCGTGACCCCAGCACTCAGGAGGCTGAGTCGGGGAGATAGTCAGGGTAAGCCTTGCTCTACGTAGTGTGATATGCGAGTTCGGAGGAGTCATTTATTTATAGATTTTTACTGAGACTTTAGAAGACATGTATAATTTTTACTTATTTTCTAACATTATTAGAGCCTATCTTTTAAGAGAGGAAGTGTGTTTCTTGTTTGGTTGTTTCGGTTTTTTGAGACAGGGTTTCTCTGTGGAGTCCTGGCTGTCCTGGACTTGCTTTATAGACCAGGCTGGCCTCCAACTCTCAGAGATCTTCCTACCTGCCTCCCTGAGTGCTGAGATTTCAGGAGTGATTTCAGGAGTGAGCCACCACCCGGCTCCTCTGTTTCTTATGAGTCTTTTTGCCCATATGTATGTCTATATACCACAGGCATGTTGTGCCTCCAGAGGCCGCAGAGGGCCTTGGTCCCTGTAGGACTGAGCTACAGAGTTGTGAGCCTCCGTGTGGGTGCTCAGGGCCTTTGGACAAGCAGCCAGCACTCTTAACTGCTGAGCCATTCCTTCAGCCCCAAGCATTTGTTTCTTTATCTTAAGAAATTGATTCAAAATCAGGGGTGGTACCATTGGCCCGTTTTCTTATCCTGGACAGTGAGTGTCCGGCATGTATTATTATTATATCTTTCCATGTCTGAGAAACCTCGTGAAGCTTCTCATTTTAGAAAACAGCAGTGAATGAACACATCAGCTGTGGCCAGTAAGGCAGATTCTAGGTCGGCAGTTTTAGCTCACTGTGGTAATTACTCAGATCGGCAGGGCCTGGCAGTATTCGGTAGAGAATCCCACAAGAAGCCGTTTGTGAGTCGTAGACTGTCATCCTGAGCAGTGGGATGAGCTCCTGAGCCTTCTGCTCCTCCCTTCGTCCCCCTGCCCAGGGTGAATTAACCTTTGTCCAGCATAGCCTCACACCGTGAGCTGCGCTCCTCTTTGTCACTCAGTAGCCCTGCTGGGGCAGCAGGTCTCGCGTGGCAGGCGCTGTGACAGCTCTCGTGTACAACTGACCATCCATCGCCTTATTTAATAGGGGCCTCACAGCGTGAGAGTCGTGAAGCTGGTAATTTAGAAGCCAGAGAAACCCTAAGCAGCTTCCTCCGGTGAAAGGGTGAAAGCTGCGAGTCGGCATGTGTGCTTGTGAGTGGTCTAAGTGGTTTCTGACATGCGTCAGGGCTCGAGATCAGGGGGACTTCTCTGTGCTGAGCGACATGTGAAAACATGCATTACTCGTGGTCAGAGGTGGGGACTGAGGGGCAGAGGTCTCCTCCCACAGCTGGAATGGTGGCTTGGCAGGTGGGTCTACCTGATGCCGCGCTTGTTAAGACAGTTGGGAACGTGGTCTTAGAAGCAAGTACAGGAAACCCATGTGCGCTTCTAGTAGTCACCAGATGGGGGCAGCCTACTCCAGGAAATTCAGCAGCAATTATTTTTGCCTCTGGCCAGGGCCCCTCCCTCCCTCGCAGTCTCAACCCTTATGCTTCTTTAGCTTGGCTATCACTGAGTCCCGGACCTAGAATTTCTGGTTTGGAAGCAGTTGTGGTAGAGGAAAATAAGCCTTGCCCTGTGCTGAAAGGCTGGGGCGGCTGGAGAAGATGCCTTCACTGAAGCTGAGTGTTTTCACAGCTGTCCGGAGACTTTGGCTGGTTGTATCTGTATTTTTGAGAAACAAAGACATTTTTTTTAAAGTACTTTTTTATTATGAAAATAAATCACCTGGACTCTTCTGCCGTGTGAAGCTCAGCTCAGCTCCAAAGCGGATTCCGTGGCAGTGGTTTTTCCGGAGTCCGGAGCTGATGAACACATCTGCTCTCACATGTCTGAGAAGCATCTTTTAATAACTGAAACGCCTCTTCCTTATTCCTCCACGTTACAGCAGTAGTGTCGTGAATCTGAGACACTTGATTTTAGCCAAAAGGCTGGGAAGTGATACCATCTTTTGTGACTTTGTCACTTTCACTCTTCTGCATGTGTATTGCCGTGTGTTTGTGTGTGTTGGGTGTGGGGGAGGCGGATGGCTGAGTGTGTGCCTCTGTATGTGGAAACCAGAGCACAGGCCTAGGTGTGATCCTCAGGACCCGTCTGCTCTGTGGGATGGAATCTGTCGCTGGCCTGGAGTTCACCAGGTGATCTGTGCTGGCTGACCAGTGAGCTTCAGAGGTCTGTCCATGTACCTCCTCAGTGTGGGACTACAAGCACATACCACCCAGACAGACTGGAGTACTCTAACATAGGAGCCTGTGGGAGCCATTCTCGTTCAAACCAGCACAGAGGCCTTCAACAGAGTGAAGCAAAAGCCAGTACCAAGTTCTTGAACCTGGAAAATCAGAAACAATCTCACCCTATCTCCAATCTTGAGCATCCCGTTAGAGTAACTGCAAACAAACTGATCCAGATACTGATTATACCTCAAGTCTGCAGGGAGTGTGAGCATGAAGAACTCGGGTCTGACTTCACCGAGCTCTGCAACGAACAGGGTGGACCTCGCTCAATAGCTTTCCCTCCTGTGGCCGGGAGAAGGTCGCTGAAAGTTGAGACATTTGCCGACCGGTTGCCAGGCACCAACTCCATGCTTTGAAGGGCAGACATCTCACAGTGGGGGAGGGGAGCTCAATGTTGT
Organism: Psammomys obesus; assembly: GCF_907164565.1. Taxonomy (NCBI): domain Eukaryota; kingdom Metazoa; phylum Chordata; class Mammalia; order Rodentia; family Muridae; genus Psammomys; species Psammomys obesus. The sequence continues at coordinate 703,970 of NW_026592890.1, forward strand.
CCACATTTTTCACATGCTGATGAGTGTAGACCCAAGTCTTGGCAGTGGCGTTTGAGTAGGACTGAAACCCTCCTCCCCCCTGCCTTTTCCTCCACACAAGTGTATCCTCCTCCCAGGCCCTTTGGCAGCAGAGTGATGCCGCTGATAGACAGCCCATAATCCTTTCTCACTCATGGTTTCACCTTGGTACCCAACCCGATCTGGACTGAGAGATGCTCTGGTCTGGGTGCTTGTGGGTCAAGTGGTACCCTGTCACTGAAAGAAAGAAATTGTTGGGCATCGAAGAGCTCTGCTCCTTTGGGATTCCCACTGACGCCCTGGTTTGAGCTCAGCTGGAAGACACAGCTGGAATAACCTCCAGCTGATGAGTGCTGGATCCCAGCCGCATACAGAAATGCTTCAGAAATCAGAGACAGGTTTCAATGTGTTTTCCTCTGAGAGTCTCATTTCTTAATTCACAGAGGCGCTTTAGCAAAAACGGTACTTATTTTAAAAAAGGGAACAACACGGTCTTTCACATTTGAAGGCTTAACTGTGTCTAGAATTTTGGAGCAAAACTCCATTATCACAAAGTTTAAATTTATCCACAGTATGCCTAACAAAAGGGCTTAAAAGTGAGCTGGACATTTCTAAATGTAGTGTGGTGTGTGTGTAAGGTTAGGGGTAGATAGAGCTGGGGCCTCCCAGCCTTTCAAGTGGACTGGGTCCCTGGATTATACCCACTGATAACTAATACAAGCACCCCCCCCCCCCAGTCAGTATTGGGCCCATTGAAAGGAAACTAAGGCTGAGAAGAGCCTTTCAGAGGTCGTAACCGTTGAGAGCAGACACGAGGGGCCGAAAGGACAGCTCAGCAGTTACGAGTGTGTGACTGCTGAGGACCCAGGTTCAGTTCACCACGCCCCAACACTCTCTTCTGGCCTCCACAGATCCACAGACCCTGCACGCGTGTGGTGTGCATAAGGCCACGCAGGCACACTGTACCTGCTCAGAAACAATCATTTGGGGAAGGCCAAAGATGCCACACTGGGGAGACAGAGGCAAACCTCTGGACAAGCCTCACTTCCTCCGGATGCTCATGGGAGCTCCACTTTTGAATCCAAAGCCCCACCCAGGTCAGGGACCAGGGCCCAAGCAAGTGGCCTTAAGTTGGGTTTACTATTTTATCATTCTAACTCTATGGGGTGTGGGGGAGTTGAGACAGGGTTTCTCTGTGTAGCCCTGGCTGCCCTCAAACTCACCTTGTAGACTGAGCCAGCCTCAAATTCATGGAGATCTGCCTGCCTCTGCCTCCCCAGAGTTGGGGTTAAAGGCGTGGGCCACCGCCCCTGAATCCCCTCACTGCAGCTCTTTGTGACTCTGAGAGACTAGCTTGCAAGGCCTGAAGGGGACTAAATGCAACTCCATCCCCTGGGCTGTGGTCTTCATACCTTCCAGGCTCCCTGCTAGGAAACAGGGAGGTGCGGTGGGAATGGCACCAAGGCAGGTGTGCTCATGTGTGCCTGTCATGTACGGGTGGGCACCATAGAGCTTCTGCCAAGCCAACATCCGCCTTCTACGGAGCGCCCGTGTTGGTAGAGCTTCGCACCAAGCCATCCGCCTTCTATGGAGTGCCCGTGTTGGTAGAGCTTCATGCCAAGCCAGCACCCGCCTTCTATGGAGTGCCCGTGTTGGTAGAGCTTCGCACCAAGCCAGCACCCGCCTTCTATGGAGCGCCTGTGTTGGTAGATCCCGAAGATACCGGCCACATTGTCTTTGGCAAAGTGCATTCAGGTGTTCGCGTCCGTAGCTTTCGCTCTTCCTTCTGCCTGATCACGTGCCTTGTCAACACCACAGAAGGAGCTGATGGGATTTTTTTAAGCCAAAATATCAGCCTGTGTTAAGAAAAAGGATTCGTATTGGAACGAGCGAGCGTGAAGTCAAGTGGAACTGTGTAAATGAGCAGATTGATTAGCCTCAGATGGCTCATGACGTAAGCCGAGACCCTGAACTTGTAGGAGAACCGGCTTCAGAGCGCAGCTCAACACATCAGGAGTGAAAGCGTGTGGCTAGAGGGCCTCTTTCTCTGTGGGCAACCCGGTGGGGGACTGAAACACTTCTCCGGACTGTGGTTTTGGTTGAACTTTCGGGTAGCCCGTGTCACTCTGCAGTCACCCGTGCCCAGCCACAGCCACACCCTGAGTCACCAGAGTCCAGGTGTGGAAGTGAGGACTAGGCTGCACAGCAGAGTGCCCTTGTCAGTCCTGCTGGACGCTGGGCCTGTGTCCTGCAGAAAACAGGCTGGCCTGTTTTCAGTCCACTCCCGCGTGATTTTGTGTTTTCCTTCTCCAGTGTGAGTGGTTTCTGAGGACAAAACGATACTGTTAATGTCATGCTCTTGTACATAGTCTGACACACACACATACACATATTGGGCTTGGCACGAGGCCTGGATCCTGGCCATTGCTGGTAAACAGAGTGGAGGCCCCAGTCCAGGTGCTTGACTCACCTGGCACGCACCTGGATTCCTTACCTCAGGGTGAGACTCAGAGAGTTCCTCCAAGAGAGCAGAGGCAGAGATCTGAGGCGTAGTGTGGGATGGAAGGCGTTGGAAAGCCTAAATGCCGGAAGGGCAGAGCCTCCGTGCCCACAGCACTAGCTGCACACCCGAACGTGAAGAGCCTCCGTGCCCACAGCACTAACTGTATACCCGAACGTGAAGAGCCTCCGTGCCCACAGCACTAGCTGCACACCCGAACGTGAGCCTGCTGTGTGCATTAAGGTGTGTCCTCAGCTCGAAGGTGTGTCCTGAGGCCCACCCTTTTCTACAGAGCCTTGACACATACATCTCTCTCTTCCTTTTTCTCTCTCCCTCTCTCCCTTCTCTCCTACTTCCCTTCCCCTCTCTGCCCTACCTTTATTTTTTTCTCAAGACTTTGAAGAAAAATATTATGATGATCTTTCAAAGCATATTACTGAATTTGAGACTAAGATTCCTCCTCCTCAAATCATTTTACCTTACTTTTTAAGGTGTTTGTCGCTGTAGGTGGTGGTAGTTGTGGTTTTGTTTGTATATGTGTTTCAATAGGTTCTCGTGTTTCCTAGGCTGGCCCCAAACTTACTCTAATAGCAGCATTTCTCAACCTGTGGGTCACGACCCCTTTGTGTTGTGTTGTTGTTGTTTACCGACCCTTTCACAGGGGTCACCTGACACCATATCAGATAGTTACATTATAGTTAATAACAGTAGCAAAATTACAGTGATGAAGCAGCAACAAAAATAATTTTACGGTTGGAAGTCACCACAGCATGAGGCTCTGTATTTCAAGGCTGAAGCTTTAGGAAGGTTGAGGACCACTTCTCTGTAGCCAAGGATGTCCTTAAACTTCTGCTCCTCCTGCATTTACCTCCCAAGTTCAAGGTCAGAGATGTGTGCCACCACGCCTGATCTTATTGAACCCGGGTGTCCTGCATGCTAGGCAAGCAGGTGAAGTACGTCCCCAGCCCTGCCTTAACATTTGGATCTCTGAAATTCACTTCAAAGGAGATTAACTGTCTTCCTAGCATCTTTGGACATAAGCGAATAGCTTACATATGCAATAGAATGATGAAGTAAGAGTTGAACTTGGGAAAGGTTAGGAAAAGGAAGGTCATTTGATTATCCTTTCGGGGAATGTTGATAGGTATATATTACAAGTGTAATTCTCTGTTGTCCATTTGACTTGCAGTCATTCTGATTTATGAAATGTCTTAAGATTTTAAAAGCCAATAATGTGTTTTACTGATCACAAGAGAGAGTAGACAACAGAAATATGCTCAATTCCTGAAAGGAAAAAAAAAAAAAATTCTCGCAGGGTGAGATCACTGGGTGGGCACAGAGAGGAGGAAATACCTTTCGCTGTGACTCTCAACTTCTGTCTTGCCAAAGTCTGACAGTATCTGAGCCTCTGAGCAGCCTTTTCAGTCAGTCATGTTCCTCATTTTACTGTCGCAGGAAAACATGGCTGTTGGTTTCATTGATGCAGAGTATAGCCTTACGGTGCTTGCTCAGTTCATTTCAGATGAGCTCAGGCACGTTCAGGGTGGTGTGGTGTAGACCCAGCTAATTTCAAGTATTAGGCATGCTAAGTTTTAAAGTGTGAGGAATAGACGGGGTCTCCATCGTGCAAAATGAACTCTCCATATGCAGCCTGCACACGCTACATGAGCGGGAGAGGTCATGCCAGGTGTGGTTGCTATGGGGAAGTTGCTCACCAATTCCTAGTTGCCAGGACTACATACTTCTAGTTTGTATGACTACAGGGGTGGTGTAAACCTCAACCACATCCCTTTCCCTTACCCTGAAGGGCCACACCCTTCTTCCTAACTCATACTCCATACAGTATCCCCATCCCTAGCCCCCGTCTTGCTGATTGGCGTCAATCACGCACACACACAGGTGAGTTTGGGAATCTTACTCAGCCTTCTAGTTCTCTTTTCTCTCTGGATGGAGGTAGATCCCAGCTGGTTCCCCGTCCCACTGCTCTCTGCTGAGTCTCAGCTCCAGACCCCTTAGATTCCTCAATATCACATGTACCTTCTCGCTCTGCCCGTCCTAATCCGCCTCCTGAGAAATCATCCTGAGACCAATCTCATACAGCATAGACTAGTTTGACCCGCCCTGTGCTTCTGTTACATTTTTAGAAGTATGTTTATTCAGCAACAATGATACATTTTAGAATTACACCTTACCTGGGGGTGGGGGGGGATATTTTTCAGTGTTTTCAAATTCCTGACTTGTTACTCTTTGAGATTCAGGGACAATAAATGAATATTCTCAGAAACTTTACATTATTATTTTAAAGCTTGCAAGTTGACAAGGAGGCTCTGGTTAGAGATCTCAAAGCGACCACAGGCTTCTCTTGCCTTGTGCTGCTCTGCTCACTATAGCGAGGAAACGGAGCCAGACAGATAAATGGATAACGAAAATCTGGTACATGTGTAGAGGGATTCCGTTTCTAACTCTAAAGAAAAACAAAATCACAAAAGTTGCAGAAAAATAGATGGTTTGCAAATCTGTAAAATTAACTGAGATCACTTGATCTCAGAGAGAAAAAAAACACGTTCTCTCTCATGTGGATAATGCTCTATAAGGCATGTGTGTATGTGCAAACACATGTCTGTGTGTGGCTGATAGAACATTTAGGAAGGAGAACAAGAAAGGAGAACAAGTAATTTTTTATTACTTTCATTAGTATGCATAAATAAAATGCATACTAATGAATTCACATATTTAGTATTCTTTGTGTGATCCTGTGAATTTGAAACCAAAATATAATACATTTTCAATGAAAAATAAGACCCTAACTGGGCAGTTTCCACATGGGGTTTCCATGAGGGCAGTACTTGCTTAGAGACCTGGATTATAAATTGCATTTTTTATTGTCTGAATACCCTTCCCTGTAGGCTGTAGTTCTTTACAAGCATGACTAAACCAAGCATAGTTTATTCTTTAAACATGAATTTTGTTTATCCAAATCCCTGTCTGTTGTTAAGAAAACATTAGTAATTTTAGAAATTATTGTTTTGTAAAATAAAAGTGACTTTCTCCTCCTCTTCCTGTTGCTGCTCCTCCTCCTCTTCCTCTTCTCCGAGACAGGGTTTCTCTGTGTAGCCTTGACTGTCCTGGACTTGCTTTGTAGACCAGGCTGTCTTTGAACTCAGGGAGATCCATCTGCCTCTGCCTCCTGAGTTTTGGGATTAAAGGCTTGTACCACCATGCCCGGCAAAAGTGACACTTTCTAAAAAACAAATAGGATGATGCTAAAAGGTAGTGAGGGCGCCTCCATGCTCCATGGGATGTTTGTGAACACGCCATCTCCTTTCAAAGCACAGTGGAGGGTCTATAACGGGGCCTTACAGAATCTGTAAAGCCACGGAGTTAGAGACCAATGGAGGGGCCCTATAAGGTGACGGGTCCTCCCCTTCCCCGGGGACCCTTCTGTTCTGTGTGTGACAGCGGGCGGCTGCCACAGGTGCTGACTGAGATGCCGTGTCCATTCAGACGTTAAATGCTCATAATTTTACCTTCCAGGATGTGAGGGGAAATCAAGTAGCTATTGGATGCTCACTGTTTTCTCCTCATAGCTCAGTGTTTACCCTGCAGCTCCCCATCCTGAAGACCCCAGCTCTCACAACTGCTCGCAGGGGCAGGATTTTTACCTTCATACCCCCAGCTATCCCAAAAGATGAAGAATTTTAACTTTTATTTAGCCCCACTATTCAGTATAATTTTTTTTAAATATGTATCTTTGCTGGGGAAAACAGTTACCTACTGAGTTATGTTTTTTGTTTTTACATAGTCTTCTTCATTCGACTTTCACTTTTTTAACTGGGCTGGTAACATTCAAAAGATGTGGAAGCATGTTTCATAACTCTCAGGTGCTAAACAGCCCAGTTCTTTAAAAAAAAAAAAAAATAGCTTTCAACTTTAAAAAAAATGACACTCCTCTTTATTTACTGTGGTGCTGGGGTGTGGGGTGGTAAGAAGACTGTGCCCCAGTACGCATGTGCTGGTCAGAAAATGCTTGTCGGGGTCGGTTCTTTCCTCCCACCGTGTGGGCACCTGGGGTTGGGCTCAGATCTTTGGGCTTGTTGGCAGGAGCGCATGGAGCCATCTTGTCAGCACATCAACTGTTTGGGGTGTTTTGTTTTGTTTTACTTGTTTTAGCTTTGATCTATCAAACCCAAGACCTTCATTTATTCCCCTTAACACATTGCTAGAAGGAACCAGTGTGTCCCTTCTGGCCACAGTGATGAGACTGCTCCGGCCATGGTCTCCTGTCTTTAAATTTAGCATTGCATTCGCTGAGTAGAAAAGCCCAAACCCTCGTAGCCTTCCAGATGATATCTGCCTTCTTCCCTCCGAGTTTGATGCCCCTCCCCATGGGACCTCTGGAATAGTTTTCACGTTACCTAAGCCACACTGCACCCCACATGCTCTGCATTAGTGTCCATCTCTCGCGTCTTACTATTGTTTTAACATTTGGTCCTCTGCCTGGGGAGTGGGTGGTTCCCTCTCAGCCATGCTGCTCTGGTCTCCACAGAGAAAGCAATATTTGGTTATGAGGTAAAGTTTCAAGCCGGGCCCTGGCCAAGGCCTTTCCCATGCGGCAGGGGGAAGCAGGGGCGGCCAGGGAGACAATAATTCTCCTTGAATCTGAGCTCATTAAAATTTTGCTCTGTCCTCAGTGGGTTATTTATTGATCTAAGCATCTTGCATTTTTTCTTTCCAGAAAGAATTAGCATCTATTCTGTGACCGTGGCTGAGGGAGGGGTCTTTTGTCCCTTCTGTGTGGGATTAACAGCCCCTGCTTGCTTATTAGCGCAGAGATGATTGTAGGTTCGTAGCCGAGGAGCCAGAATAAGATGCTCAGGATTTATAGGTAATGAAGAGAAGGAGTTACGTCAAAGACACCACGTGCAGGACCCTGACAGTTCTCAGGGGACAGCTCTGAAGCTGTGTTCCCTGCCTTTTCCCAAAATGAACGCTTCAGTGTTGTTCTTCTAGACATTCTTTCAATGGCTCTTTTAACATACTCTGGTTTGGCTGTTTTTGTGCAGGAAAAGAAAGCTAGCAAAGTGGTGTCTCTTATCTGTTGCTCTGGAGCTGGCCTTAAATATTTGTATTTCCTGTGAGGATCACTGCGGTTGAATTTATGACAGCCATTTAAGTATGTAAATGAGAAATGGCTTTTTGAAACAGATGTTTACAATCGTCTTTCCACCAGAACACTTTTCCCCTACGCATAACAGCACCCACAAGTCTAGCTATTTTTCGGATCTGTCTGCAGAGATCTTGTACGGCTTGAACTGGTCAGATTGCAGGGGATGCTGGCTCCACACATCTTGGTGCAGTTTAACTCTGTCGTGGCTGTGCAGAGCAGAGGAGGGTGAATGGCTACTTAGACAATTGTTTTAGCAGAGCTAGCCCTTTTTTCCTAAATCTCTCTCTCCCTTTCCCTCCCTCTCCCTTTCCTCTCCTCCTTCTCCCCCCCTCACTATCCCTCTCCATCTCCCTCTCACTCTCCCCTTCCTTCCCTTCCTCCCTCCCTTCTCTGTGTGAGAGAGAGAAAGTGTGTGTGTGTGTGTGTGTGTGTGTGTGTGTGCATGAGAGTGTATGCATGCTCATTTGACTGTGAATGAGGCCACAGAAATAAGAGGTCAGAGGCTTCACCTTGTTTGAGACAGGATTGCTTCGCCCTTTTACCAATGCATGCCCCAGTCTAGCTGGCCCACTCGTTCCTGGGGAATTCTTCCCACTCGTTCCTGGGGAATTCTTCTGTCTTCACCGCCTGATTCGCCGTAGTACGCTGGGGTTACAGCCATAACGGCAGGCCTGGTTATATGTGAGTTTGGGGGATTTGATCTTGGATCCTCATTCTTGCACTACAAATTTTTTACCCCATGAACCAGCTTCCCAACCCACTCTTTCCTTCTGAACATGGTTAATGTATAGCAGGGTGCCTTATAAAAATGACAGTGCTTGTATAGTGTGTGCACTGAGGTGGCCACTGGGAAGATATTTTTAGAGTCCTGTTTTCTTTGTAAGATCGTCAGTCATGCTCTGCTTATGCTGAGACAGGACTGAGCGGAACTGGCTCACAGTTTTAGTCCATGCCCACAGTTTGGAGGGAAACCCCAGGTCTTTTACTAAAATTGCCTGTTACTTTGGAGTCATCTGGCATCAGAAGCCGGTCACATCCTTATGCTATAGGTTAATGTGTGTGGTTTTCTCCTTTTAGCTTCAAGAGGCAGACATCGTGGTCTTAGGTTCACCTAGGCCGGAAGAGGTTCCTGCTGCTTGGATCCGTCCGGGAAGCACTGTTCTCAACTGCTTCTATGACTTCTCGTCAGGTAAAGGCTCACCTTGGTGGGGCAGCGCAGTGGCTAAGGCCGGTTAGCCGGTGGGAAAATGGTCACCTTGCTTCTTTGGGAGAGACCCTGTTGTTGAGACACTGGGTGCTGTAGATGCGCATCGCACGGCCAGAGACGACTGTTGGTGTGCCTACCTGTGGGGATGTGGTTCTCAGCCTGTGGGTCATGACCTTCCTGGGGCCTGAGTGAGTGCTGTATAGGGTCAGATGGCAGATATCCTGCACACCAGAAATTTACATTGTGAGTCGTAACAGCAGCAACATTACAGTTGTGAAGCAGCAACAAAAATAATTGTATGCTTGGGGTCACCACAGCGTGAGGAATTGCATTAACAGGTCACAGTTGAGAACCACTGTGAGCAGAGAGAAACCAGGATGTCAGTGATGGCGTCCCCTTCCCCCGACACCAAATGCCTCTGCAGCCACTGGTATCTGACAGACATGACACCTGTGACCTCAAAGGGACGAGCTGATATGTGTGAGGTTGGAGAGAAACGAGGCTCTTGATACTCCAAAGCACAGGGGAGTTTTCCTCGCAGAGGATTCTCTGTGGCAAGCGCTGAGGGAAATGGCGGTCCTGGGAAGGCCACAGCAGTGATCAGCCCTGGGTGTCGAGAGTTCTCCTCACGGGGACCTCTGAACACTTGCTCTGAAAGCACAGAGCACGGAGCAGGTCGAGGGGCGGCAGAGTGTGAGGGCAGACGCACACGCTCCTGGGGCTGGCAGGTGGGCTAGGTGCATACGGGCACCTGCCACCGAGCCTGATGACCTGAGCGCAAGCCGCAGGCCCTGCCTGCAGAAGGAACCAACGCCATCAAGTTGACCTCTGACCTCCACACACGCAAACCACGGCCATGGCGTACACACCCTCACACACTCAGATATAAATACATAAATGTAATATGAAAAAATAAAAGAATAAGACACATGTTTTGCGGAGGCTGGGGGATGTAGCTCAGGAGTAGAGGCCTTGCGTTTATATTGAGAGCTGTTTTGGCACAATGCTAGCTGGAAACAGAATCTACCTCAATATGCTTTTGCACTGTCTTTAAGCTCTGCTGTTATGTAAAACGTGATATAGTTTGTGTAATGAAAACTTTATTTTTAGTGTTTCTTGGTTTTGATAAAGCTTTATTTTTAGAACTCTTGGTTTTGATAAAGCTATTTCTAAGGACATCACACCTTTAATCCCAGCACTCAGGAGACAGTGTCAGGCGGATCTCTCTCAGTTCTAGGCCAGCCTGGTCTACCTACCAAGTTCCAAGCCACTGGAGAGCTGCATAGTGGGACCCTGTCTCAAACCAACCAAATAAACAAAAATAATAATAATTAATAAAAAATTAGGTTTTTTGTTGGAGAGTTGACTGGGGTTAATTATATGAAAGTCTCAAAGAATAGATAAATGTTTTATTTTAAAAAAACATTAGGTTTTAATGTTTCAGTACTCAGAAGGGCATAAAAGACTAGAAGCCTTTTATATTGAATTAATTATTCTATAGGTAGAATAATTGTAGCTAGTTCATCTTAAATTTACCTGGTCCCGTTATGATACTTTTCTTGTTGGTTCTGGAATGTCACATGAGCCAGTTAGTGCCTGGCCCCAAGGAGGCTCAGTAGAGGCTGAGTGTGAACAGTGAACAGGTGAGCCACATGAAACAGACAAGTAGACTGTTTGGGGATCGTTACGGAAGAGGGAAGGCCTTCTGCCGGAACTCAAGGCCAGAATTGCCTATGGCCTGTGGCTGGTGAAGGGAGGATCTTCAGTGACGTGTTCTTTCTTGTTGTAATCATGCAGATGCTCCCACTCCGCAGGCAGACAGAACCCGGGGGTGATCATGGTGTAGCTCTGCCTCTTATTGATGCCTAAGCCTGGGGGCGATCTTCCTAATAGCTGAGGTTCCTGAACTTGTACTCAGAAAACTTGTACTCAGTCAGCCCTTTCCTTCCACTGTCACATGAACTGAACATGTGAAATTTAGACACAGAAATTCTACATTCTTTATTCTGGCTATAAGCTCTTCATTATTCATTACTTAAACATATGTTTAAAGGAAGAAATGCCGTGACCTTGAAGCGCCTGGGTTGCCAAAGAACAGAACCTGCCCTGAGTACGCCATCTTTGTAGCCAGTGTTGTAAGGTAGAGGAGCCAGTGTGCTGAGCAGGATGGAGAAGCTGGTCCTCAGTCGTGGGCCCAGAGAAGACAGGATCAAGCAGCAGCGTCTCTGTGTTTCTCTCAAGCTTGCAGAGTCACCTCATGCTGAGACAGTGGCGTATGGTGTGTAGTGAGAGAAAAGTCCAGAGCTATCTCCAGGGCTTGGGTAATAAACTGTGTGGTCAATGAGGACCTTGTGTTTTCCCTTCTGTGGCCGTAAAGCAGAGTTTGCCGGAGTGGAAAGGGCCTGCATGGATCTTGGGTTATGTTAGTCAAAAAGAAGTGATTTCATTGGTGTGAGATTTCTGTTGTTTCTGAGGCGGTCTCATGGTTCAGCTGAGGTCCCCTTTGAACTCTTAATCCTCCAGCCTCAGCCTGTTGAGGCTGAGGTTACAAGCATGTACCACCAAACCAGAGTTAGTTGTTTGGATCTTTCTTCAGGATTTATTTTTCTTTCCTTCTCTCTTAGTTGTGTGTGAGAGAGGGTACAGATGCCGCCATAACTATGAGACTTTAGATGCTCCTGGAACTAGAGTTATAGGTGGCTTCAAGTCATCACTGAGTTCTGGGACCCGTCAAACCCTAGTCCTCTGCAAGAACAGTACATGCTCTTAATTTCTGCGCATGTACTTAATCTCTCTGGTTCCACCTGCCACCGCCCCATACACACACATACACACACACACACACACACACACACACACACACACACGTCCTGATTTTTCTTTTAATTTCTTTATACTGCACCTTTAGGCCGTGCGGCTTTGAGGAAATCACTTCTGCTTTCCAATCCTCAGTTTCCTTGAGGATAAAATGTAAAAGGGAAACTAAGCTGAGAAGAATAAATGACGTGTTCCTTCAGGTTCAGCGCCTTTTGCATAGTAGCTGCCGATGAATGTTGGTTCACTTTCACTTTCTGCACCTCTCTCATTTTGCTGTATTTCCAGCACACAGGCCCCACCTCACAGCTGCAGAATGTGTGTGTGGTGTGTGTGTGTGTGTGTGTGTATGTGTGTGTGTGTGTGTGTGTGTGTGTGTGTGTGTGTGTAAGTTATGTCCAGGGAAGGAAGAAGGTGGGGAGATTCTGAAAGAGTATGAGCAATTGGATGGACCTGGGGTTTAAGCATCCTCTGTGTTAGGGATAAGGTGAGGGTGCGTCCTCCTGACTCTTGAGCTTTATCCTGAGAACCATGTCTGTGTTGTCCAGCTCTTCCCCTCTCTTAGATCTAGCCCTGAGATATCCCGCCAGTTTTCTAGTTCAATTTTTAATTCGTTCTCACTACATCCAGTTAGTTACCTTTTAAAGGGCTGGGGAATGTAGCTTTGCTTGTAGACTTCCTGCCTGGCACACACAAGCCCCGGGTTAGATCAGCACCTTGGCATAAACTCTGATTATTGGTGGTGCACGCCTGGAATCCCAGTGCTGGGGCAGTGGAGGAAGAGGATCAGGGAAGCTTAAGGTTGGCCTTGGATACACAAAGAGCCATGAGTTAAGTGAGAGTATTTGGTGGGAAGCTGAAATGACCCAGGATAGGACCTGCTGTAGTCTGTGGAGCACCTGAGGTTTCCTTTCTCAAGCCTCCTTAGCATCAAAATGTTAATGGGACTACCGAGAAAGTAGTCCCACTTCCCTGAATCCCCATCTTAGTGGTCTCAGATTCTCTGGAATCAATTCTGTCTCAATATTTATCCCTACTCCAGAAAGAATACGAAATTTATCAAAGCAAACCTGCCAAATAAATGAGTATACAAAATCAAATAAAAGTATCCAATCACATTTTTCCATCTTAAAAAAAATCATAGTTTTATTTGAATCTAACTGAAAGAAAAGGAAATGATAACCCAAGCACTGCTGAAATTTACACAAGCACTTCAAGAAAAGAGCTGCTGGGCTCTATAAGGTTCTTGTAAAGTGTGTGTGTGTGTGTGTGTGTGTGTGTGTGTGTGTGTGTGTGTGTAAACATAGTCAGCTAGCCCAGCTGTTGTGGGCAGAGCTGGTGCTCTGCCACCGACCGCTTCAGCTACGTCCTTTAGAATTTGCTGAGTGTATTTAGGGTTAGGGCTGGGTCCCTGCAGAAGGCAAGGTTTGACCTGGTCTCAGGCTTCTCTTAGCTCTGGGGTTGCCCCTCCCTCCACTTAGGCCTCTCATGGCTCTGTTCATTCCTGCTGCTGTCTTCCACAAGTTGCCCACCATTTCCGGTCCAATCGTGGTACTGTTTGCTCTTCCAGATTTACTCCCCTTGTCCAGCTGTCCTTGGGGCTGGAAGGTGCTTTGTTTCCCTTCCACCTGCTCTTCACATGGCTCATCAAGCCTTGAAGTCATCAATGAGCCAGCTGAGCAGCCATTGTGCAGCTTTTCAAAACTTCGGCAGAGTTCTTTTCCTGAGCTCTGCGTTGCGCAAGGGCCTAAAGTGATAAGAATTCTTTACTATGTAACTGTGCCCCTGATGTTCTGGGAACACGCATGTACAAATTGGTACCAGCCCCTGGAATGTGGCGTTCTTAATTCTCCATTGCTTAAAGACAGGAGAATAAACAGTCGTTTTTCTTTTCCGTAGTAGTTGGACAGGATTTTAAGAGCAGGTCTCTAGTGGTTAAAACAAAGCAAAACAAATCTCTCCCATCCTTTGACTCTTGTCCTCTGCCCAGCTGTGATTTATAGAGCCGAAGTGTTGCTAATCTTTAAAGTATACATGTGGGATACAGTTTTCCAACACCCTTAATGAATTTGACAATAGAACATCATGGAACACATACCCTTAAGTGTTTTGTGCAATTTCTTGCAAAGAACTGTCAGCAGAGTGGATAATTTAAGAGTCAAGTGGCCCAGAACCTAGGAAAATTGCTTCTTAATTCAAAAACATTGCTATTAGGGACATTTTTTTTTCTCTGAGAGAGGATACAGGCCAAAGCATTTTACATGCCTGTTTTCTTTTAATAAATTTTATAATTGTTAGCTAAAAGGGGTGAACGTGAAATTCTTAATTGTGCTTCCCAAATTTGAAAACCAGGTGTGTTTGTCTGCTTCCTGTTACTGTGCAAAGTTTCGGGGAAAATCAACTGATTAGGAAGAAAGTCTGTCTTGGGTCATGGTTTCTGAGAGTCCATTCCCTGGTTACCAGCCTTGTTGCCCCGGGCCTGTGGTGGAGCAGTACAGGACGGCAGGAGAGGTGGCACGAAAGCAAGTAGAGAGTGGAAGGGTCTGGTGCCGCGGAGTCTCCTTCAAGGCTGGGACCTAGAGACCTTCCGCTAGGTCACACCTCCTTAAAATGCCAACACGTTGCCATGGAGCCATGGGCTGATGAAGCAGCCCCCTGCACATGGGCGTTTAGAGATATCCCAGATCCAAGAGAGCATCAAATAATCCCTAGAGTTAATATCCTAAAACACAATTGGTTTTGATGGAAATTAAGTCATATTTCTATGACAGAAATGGTCTTTTGATAATTAAAAAAAAAAACAAAAAAAATCTATGGGGCTGCAGAGATGACTCATTAGGTTAAGTGCTTGCCACAAAAGCTTGAGAACAAAGTTCAGCTCTCTAACACCTACATAAACGCCAGGCGGGCACCAAGGCCACCTGTAATCCCAGCACCCTGGAGGCAGACATAGGCGATCCCTGGGGCCAGCAGAACCCAAGAGCTCCGGATGCAACAGCATCCCGCCCCCTAAATCAAGTAGGGAGGGACCACGGAAAACGCTTGATGTGCACTCCTGGTCTCTGGTTCATGTGCCTGGGCGCGCGTGCACACACACACACACACACACACACACTCTCACCCACCCTTCAACAAGTACACACGTACACACACTGTGTAAAGAACTCCACAATTATGCTGGTATAGTGACTTTAATCTCAGAACTTGGGAGGAAACACAGGCAGATCTCTTGTGAGTTTGAGGCCAGCCTGGTCTATCTCCATAGTAAGTTCCAGGCCAGCCAGGGCTACATAATGAGACCCTGTCTCCAAACCAAACCAAACCAAAACCCACAGTTATTACTTTGAAAATATAATCTACAAATTATAAGTATGTTCTGTCATATTGTTTGAAAAATTCTCTACATTTGATTTTATTTGAGTTAAGTTTATTTTACATATATTAGATAAACTGACAGGAATCTTTTTTTTTTTTTTTTTAATGAAGCTTCCTCTAGTCACAGTTTTAGGGTTTATCCTCTAGGTGCTTTTCACTCTTGTTTGTGCCTTGTGTTCACAAGTAAAGTCACTTCTGTTTATTTCTCTCATGTTATACTGTAAAGGTTACGGCTTCTGGTAAAAAGATGAAGGCCCACTGTGTGTCAGAAATCCAAACATGAGGTAGCAAGGACACCTGAGAGTTAAAATGAGCATCCTAGACCGTGCGCCTCCTGGACCATGTGTGTGACACCTCACGCCACACAGTTCTGATAGGCTGATTCACAACCCAGGCAGGGCTGGGTCAGAGGTGGAGGCGTGAGTCTTGCATAGGTCTGTGACCTGCTGTGCAAGCCATGCTGCCTCTATGACGAATGTTGTGAATTGGCTTTGGGCGGAGGTGCTGGGCCTTGAACCCAGGGCCTCAACCATGCTAAGCAAGTACTTTACTGCTGAGCTGGAGCTTCATTCCTTTTCCTTTTTTAATTCTGAGACAGAATCCAGCTGTGTTCCCAGGCTGGCCCAGCTGTGTTCCCCAGGCTGGCCCCGAGCTTGTAGTCACCCCTACCCCAGCCTCCTGGGGAACGAGGATTACAGCCACCAGATCCAGCTAGAACAACTGTCTGAAGCACTATTGTGTCTCTATGTCTGTTCATTCTTATCTATGTTCTTGAGACGGGTTTATTCTAGGTAGCCTAGACTTAGCTATGTAGTCTAAGATAGCTTCAAACTGTCTATCCTCCTGCCTCAGCGTTCCAAGTGCTGGGTTTTACAGGGCTGGGCTACCACATCCCGTTAATCCCATACTCGTTTTTGTAGATAACAGTGTGACACTTAGGGTACTTGAAGAGACTATGCCTAGAAGTTTCTGTGTCCTTTGGTGTGACACGTCTCTCAAGCACAAGTGTGCTTTGTTAAGCCGTGCCTACGTTTATCCCTAGTTAACACCTTAAATGGACATGGACATTGATGTAACATACAAAACCGCCCAGCCAAGAGCCTCCAGGCTGTGACTGGCCTGTAGACATTTCCTGACTCCCAGCTTCCCTGGGTGATGACGGGCGCACACCGTGTGGGCTGGGTTTCTAAGGGCGATTGCTTATCAGTGAAGATACACTGTAAGCCTTTTCCTTTCCAATGTCTCCACAGGGAAGCTCAGAGGGGCCACTCCTGGGGTCGCTGTGGACGGACTCATTGCAGAAGACAGAGTGAGTCTCCTTGCTGCAGCTCTGCGGATCCAGGTTCGTTTGACACGGCCGTTTGAGTTTCGGTGTCTTGTTAGTAGCTGCTGATGTTTTGCATGTGTTTTCTGCCTATCAGGTAAAGTTTTAGACACTTCGCACTGGGGGTCAAGGCCATCTGGTTGGAGAAAATGGGGACCCACAGAAGCTTTGCCTACCATCTACCGTGCCAGATCCCAAAGCAGGGTCTGTGTGACACATTAACTCTCAAATAGAGCAGCTCAAAGCTTGAAGCATGTGTTGCCTCATCATCTTCTGTGTGAGAGACCTGAGAGCAGGCTGGCCTCAGGCCTTTCAGGTGGTTGAATTCACGGTGTCAGCCAGGGCTTGTTTGAGGGTTGAAGTTCACTTCCAGGACAGCACACCCACACACGGCTGTTGGCGTGTGGCCCTGAGCTCCTCGTTGCTGGTGGGTGGTGCCGTGATTCCTTATGATGGGGACCTCCCCACAGGGCCTCTTGAATTGCTACAGTTAACTTCCGCCACTGTGAGTGACCCCAAAACAGAGTAAAGCGTGTATTTTAGGCTGATTTGTCTGTTTGCATTTCTGAAATCACAAGGTGCCACTTTTTGCTTTTATTGGAAGCGAGTCTCCTGGCCTCTGTAGAGGGAAACCATATCGGGCTGTTGAAAAGTTCGTAGGCACCTTTTAAAGCCTCTGTCATCTGTGTAGCCTAAACTCTGAGGTCCCATTACTTATCTATGGGAAGTGGGCATCCTGAGGATGCCCGAGCCTGTGGGACTATGTCTGTTCATCTTAATTTCACACACACGGAGATGCACACGTCTCGCTTTTGAGTAATTCGGTTTCCACACTCATTTCAGCTGACTGCAGAAGGGTTGTATTTGAAACGGCATTACACATTTTGGAAGCTGGAAATCCAAGCTTAGCTTTCATGTGGGCTTATGTTGTCTTAATTTTTTTTTTTCTTTTCTAATTGAGAGGAAAACTCCATCCAAGGGGCTAGAGTGGTGGATCAGTCAATAAAGCGTTTGGACCACAAGCAGAGGGGCTGAGTTTAATCCCCAGTGCCCACATAAACATCTGTGAGCAGTGGCAGGTGCCTGTAATCCCAGACAGAGACAGGAGGATGTCTGGGACTTGCAGGGACAGTGTGGTCCCAGGTTCGGGGAAAGATGGTGTCTCAAAACTAAGGTGGTGTGCTGGAGAGATGGCTCAGTCTTCTCTTACAGAAGACCCAAATTTGGTTCCCAGCACCACCAGATGGTAGCTCACAACCATCTTCAGTTCCAGGGGATCCAACCACCTCTGGCCTTTCCAGGCATTCTACACACATGTGCAAAAAGACAAATACATGTAGAGAAAACACCCCTACACTAATAATAACAATCGTACTTTTATTATAAAAATCATTATGCTGGAAAACATTAGAAGAATCCATACTTGATGTCAGCCTCTGACCTCCATGGATAAGCACACATACACACACAGATAACTTTTTAAAAATGCATTCAGAACAATTGTGTCTGTATTCTTGGTGTCTTTTGTGAATAGTTAGCTGTTTTAACAGTGCGTATACCTCCCAGCCCATAAACAAAGCCTGGGAGGCCAGGGGCAAGTGCGTCCCACTGTTGCTTATATCCTGTGATAGTTACCCCGCTGGGGGATCCCTTTGGCTTCATAAGCCCCTCTCAGTGTTCCTGCAGCTTACGTGGGCATCCTGCCGTCTCCCTCCTTTGTGATGGTCTTCCTCTCTCTCCCCTGAAGAACATGGTCAGCAGCGGCAGGAGGTGGCTCCGGGAACAGCAGCACAGAAGGTGGCGGCTCCACTCCCTGAAGCTGCAGCCTCTCTCCCCTGTGCCCAGGTAGGGGACCCTGTGCTTGGCCTGTACTGAGGGCGGCCTTCGCGGTGATGGAGGTCTCTAGTCAGTCCCAGACTGGAGGCATAACGCAAGGCTTTTGGCTTTTTGTTTATCTGAAATGTGGTCTCCTGTAGCCCAGGCTGATGTTGAACCCCATGTGTAGCCAAGGACAGTGTGAACTTCTGATCCCCCTGCCTCCATACCTCAAATACTGAGATAATATGTGTGTACCACTGCTTGGGTGCTGAGGATGAAACCCAGAATTCCGTACACTCTAAGGGAAGCATGAACTGAGCTATATCATCAGCCCCAGTACTTGGATTTTGGTGGGAGATAATTTTCTTTAGTCATCAAACGGAGATGCCATTTCTCTATCACAAGTCTTCCCTGGTTAAATCATGGTGGACATACTTACCATATTCTATCCATATTAAGATTGCCTCTCATTTCATTTCTTCCTAGTGACATGTTCTATATTAAATGGACACATATAAACTGCTTTTCTTCATTGTTCATACAGCAGTATCTTTATCTGACAAAATATGGTCATGCAACATTAGGAACGTACTGACCAGGGCTCAGAACACCTAGGATACCGACCAGCATAGTGCAGATGTTTTTCTAGTCCTAGGGAAGATGAGCAAACCAGCCAAGGACACTCACATGGGAGCATCGGCTTTCTTCAGGATTGTCCCGAGAGACGTGGTCATGATCAGGATGGGGGTTTCCTCCAGGATCTTAACTAATCAGAGTACATATTCTCTTTGCATAACTGGAAATACAAACTACAGGCAGGCTATATCTTAGTGCGTGGTTTAGAACGATCAGTGTGATGCGCTGTCTGAGACCAGGTTATCATCGCTGGCTGCCTCATCCCAGTGTCCAGATCATCCCATCCAGCAATGCTGGCATATACCGTGTTGAAACAGATACAGCCTTCAGTAACTGGCTGAGTTTTTCAGATCTTTGGGGGTGGGGTGGTGATGAGCCATAGGTAGTTAGCGTATAGACTAAGCTGGTCTCATACTCGCAGTGACCTTCCTACCTCCGCCTCCGAAGTACTAGAATGACAGGTGTGTGCACTGTGCCCAGTTACCAGAACTGACCTCTTTCCTTATTGAGCCACCTGACCACTGTATAAGCGTACCCATGAGATTGTTTTTACCTTCGCAATAGAATGTGTATCTTAGACTTGCTTGCTTTGGGTCATTAACATACATTCCATGGAGGCATGCTATTCTTTATAATCTCATCCCATTCAGTACAATCAGCTTTGTAAAATATCTTTTTGATTGGCTTTTACAAGCACGCCACCAATACAGTATCCTTGCAGAGGCCTAAAAATAGATTAATAGTAATAATAATAAAGAGATTTCATCATATTGTATGTCAAAATCTTCCAAAGTGTATTCTGGGGCTACTTTAGTTATTTAGCCAAATGTGGTTTCTAGAGCCACCGGGAAAGGAATGCAGACTGTATAGTTTATATGAAAAAAACATGGAAAGGAGCCTGTAATCCCAGCATAGGAGACAATACAGGAGGAGAGCTGAGGGTTTTAGGGCCAACCAGGTCCCCATCTCAACTAAGCAAAAATCAAAATTGATGTCACTGTGGCTCTTAAGCTAATAAGGGGAGAAATGTAGAAAGTCTTCAAGATAAAGCTTAAGCTCCTCAGTTTCAGAGATGACAAAAGGAGAGAAACCAGAGAAAAACTATAGCCAGGAAGACAAGATAAAATAATATTCCAGGGCCTAAGGGTGGGTGAGAAGAGAAATAGGAAGATCTATGCTGTTGACCTGGGGAGGGAGTTGTCTGACAGTACACCCAGAGTTCAGCCTACACTGGCCCGAAGATCACCCTCTTCTCCCAGCTTCCCTGCTACCCTCTGGAGCAGGGGGAATGAGGCATGTTTACTATTCTCTCCTGTACCAAGGTCAGACTGCCTGGTCCTCTGGTCTGAAGAGAATTAGAGTCTTATTGGGGCTGAGCAGATTGTCAGCAGTAGCAACAGGAAACAACCGTAGCCAAGGAGCTGCCTTTAGCAGTGGTCTGCCGCTGCTCTCAAAGACCGCCGTGTCCTAGGGACTGCCAGGGAACTGCCGTCCTCTCTCATGTGACACTCAGGGCTCTGGGCATAAGTGTGCCCTCAGTCCTCCTTCTCAGACAGATAAGTGAGATAAATGGACAAGCTGACCCCAAATAAGAGACGTGTCTGAGCACATTGGCCATCGCCGTGTGCTCACCTCAGTCGAGTCTGGTGCCCAGACACCCTCCAAATAAAGGTCTTGACTTTTCAGTCTGAGATTGAGTTTCGAATATTGTGTCCTTCCATAAGCCATTACATAATTAATAAAATATTATGAAATATTATTTTTGGACTGGAAGTGGGAAAGAGAGAAAGTATGGATGGAGATAAAACAAAATGGCATTTCCATATTTCTGAATAGCCAAGAGGCACTTTGGCTAGCCAGGCGAGAACGCATCATGCAGTAGCCTTTCTGTACTCCCCTGCCTCATGGCGCCTTGTGCTCACTAATGGGTTTACCATAGCCATAGTGCAAAGACCACAATTGCCCTCTCCATGTGACATGGGTGTTAACTTTGTGCCTGACACCACTCTAGGGCCTTGGTAAGTGTTTTTGTAATAATATCTCAAAAAGAGAGGGAAGGGAAAGTCACTTTCTCATGGATCTTAATTGTTAGCAGTTGTGTTTAATTCTGCCTGGGAAAAGGGACCACAAAGCAATTGGGTTGATTTAGGGTTGGCGGGGTGTAAGGATGCCTTTCCCTCGAGGGCCGACCACCTAAGCTGAGGCGACTGCCTCCTTCATGCTTCTCTTCTCTCCCTCCAGTGATATTGAGATTTCAAGAGGACAGACTCCAAAAGCTGTGGATGTCCTTGCCAAGGAGATAGGATTGCTTGCAGATGAAATTGAAATCTACGGCAAGAGCAAAGCCAAAGTTCGTTTGTCCCTGCTGGAGAGGCTAAAGGGTCAAGCAGATGGAAAATACGTCTTGGTTGCTGGGTAAGACTCCACTCCACACTGACTCTACTGAGGAGACAGGCGTCTCCTATCTTCATCTCTGTCCATTTATCCCTTAAGAGCATTGCGCTCTCAGTTTTGACCTTGTTCCCTTTCAATCGGCAAACTTCCAATTGCCATGAAAAGGCTCCTCACCCTCAGAGCTGAGCAAATTAATCTCTGTTCTGTATATAGGGTACCATGCTGCTAATTTTGCTGTTTTGCTTTTTAATTTATTTTTCAACTTGTGTTACTGGGGCCCAAACCCAGAGTCTGACATGCACTAGGCAACGTCTCTACCCCGAACTACGTCACCAGATGAAATGGGAATGAGGTGGCTTCTGCTGGCAGATAACCACAAGTCTGCTGGCCCGTGCTGCACCGCTGAGAGGTACTCCCAGCCCCTGGAGCGTTATTTCTCGTACCCTGTATTCAGTGCTTCTCCCTGGGGTTCTCCCCGTCCACCGAGTCATGTAGTCCAGGATATTTTTGAGTTCTTCATCCTTACACCTCTGTCTCCTAAGTGCTGGTGTTCAAGGCATGCGAGACCATTCCCAGATGTCCTAGCCATCTAAATGCAGTTTTCCAGGATTAAAAAAAATCAGAATAACAATTAGAAACATACTGTTTTGAACATGATTGAGGAGCATGTTGTTTTATATTCTACTTTCAAATAATATTTTAAGATATATTGTAAAATGTCTACCCCCTTGTTAATGTTCTCGATGTTCATTTTCATGTGCGGACCTCACAAAACCCTCATTACATTTCAAACTCAGGTTGGGCTGTTTTCAGTTGTGTTGACTATTATACAAAAAACAAATTGGGACTTTTTATGAAAGGGGGAAGGTTTTGTTGTTGTTATTTTCTTTTAGAAAATATATTTGCTAGATAATCAGATTTGAACTATATTTTTGTGACATTAAGGAACATCAAGAGACATGTAAATTCTTGTGTGGTCTTGTAACTTTGTATAACTGACTGTAGGTGGGTAAGGAGGCAGATAGATGATAGGTGGATAGATAGATGATAGGTAGGTGGATGATAGATGATAGGTA
>NW_026592890.1:726308-736556 GCF_907164565.1 Psammomys obesus
AGGTGGATGATAGATGATAGGTAGGTGGATAGATAGATGATAGGTAGATAGATAGATAGATAGATAGATAGATAGATAGATAGATAGATAATGAGGCTTGAGGCACAAAATCTATTTATCAGGTAGAGGCATTTCTTAGCTGTGGACTTGACTCCTAGTTAGCAGGTTTATTTAGTTATCCATGTGATTGCTTTCTGTTTTCTTTTTGTTAGTTGCTGTCCTGGTTGGGTTTAGATTTTTTTCTAAGTTTGACACAAGCTCAAGTCATCTGAGAAGAGAGTTCCTCAGTTGAGGAGATGCCCCATCACGTTGGCATCTTGATGGATGACTGATGTGGGAGGGCCTATCCCCTGTGCCACCTCTGAGCCATGTGGTCCTAGATTGCATAATAAGCAGGCTGAGAAAGCCAGTAAGCAGCATTTCTCCATGGTCTTTGGTTCATTTCCTGTCTTCAGAGTCCTTCCTTGAATTACTGCCCTCTTCCTCAGTGATGGAGTGTGACCTGAGAGTTGAAAGATGGAGTAAACTTTTCCTCCCCAAATTGCTTTCATCATGGTGTTTTATCATAGCAATAGAAAACAAACTAAGACAGTTGTAAAAATAATGCAGTCTCACTACAAGAATCTTTAAAAAAAAATACTGAAGATAAACGAAAGAATAAAATAGCACAAGTTCCACCACCCAGAGGAAACAGCTCCTCCTGTCAGGATGGCCTTCACGCTGACAGGTCCTTCACTGAACGAGGCCATGCCATATAGCACACTTCCGACGGTGAAGGAGTGCACATTACTGTTTTCACGGACATGTGACAAGCATTCCATGCTTATAGCTGAGTTCCCCAATGCATGGGACACATTTTTCCAGAGCCTCTAGCTCCCGGTGAAAGAACAGGTGTTAGTGATGGCTCACCATTACTCGTATACAGCGTGTGTAATCCTCCTAGTGCAGGGGTTCTCAACTTGTGGCCCCTTTGGAGGTTGAACGACCCTTTCACGGGGTCACCTGAGATCATCGGAAAACACAGATTTACATTACAGTTCATAACGGTACCAAAATTACAATTATGAAATAGCAACAAAAATAATTTTATCGTTGAGGGGACTACAACATGAGGAACTGTATCAAAGGCTTCCAGGGTTAGGATAGTTGGGAACCACCAGTCTAGTATTTTGAGGCAGGAAAACTGCTTGACAATGTGACACAGGGATGGTTCACAATTGATTCCTCTACAGACAGACATTTCCACGGTGTCTATGTTTGGGGTCACTGTGAACTGTGCTAAAATAAATAACCCTGGACATCCATATTTGTGCATTTGTCTACTCCAGAAGATTTTCTAGAAATGAAATAAGTTACAGTGAACTTTTATTATCTACCAGAGATTTTGGAGACACCAAAATCTAAAGTTCAAACCCCTCCCATAAAATAGCACAGTGTTTGTATATAGTTTACACCTAAGCTTTTGTAAACATTAAGCCATCGCTAGGTTGCTAACAATAGTTAATACAGCACAAAGGCTATACAAATTATTTATTACACTATCTTGTTTATGGAATAATGACAAAGACATCTGTACCTGTCTGATACAGGTTTTCTTTCTTTATCCAAATAATGTGCTATAGCACCTCTGTTATAGAACCTCTGCAGGTTCCCTGTAGGCAGGAAGGGTGTGGTCATTCCTCACTCCTGCACCTGAGACTGGAGCCATCTTCTAGTCAACGTTGCTTTTAGGCAAGAATGCTTGATGGCCGGTTTGCAATGAGTAGGCCCCTGAGGTATGCCCAGCACCTTAGGGCTGGGCATGGTGGACATACCTGCACATGTGGAGATTGGGCTCCCTAAGGAAACGCATACACACACACCTTTTCTTTTCTTTTTTATGTGTCTGATACATGGACTTGCTTCCCTTCATCAGCATTTGGGTAGTCTTGGTGGGTTTATGTCAGAAGATTTGGTCCAGGAGCTGTCTCTCGGCTCTGGAGCTCTTGCCTAGCATGTGTGAGGCCTTGGGCCTAACTTCCAGAACCTTCAGGATGAGATCCAAGGATCTCAGGAGAAATGCGTTAACTGATAATAAAGGAAGATTCATGAAGCATTTTTCTCTCATGAAGTGGCTGTGATATGCCCCATCTGGGACGCGTCCATTTTAGACATAAAGCCCAGAACTAGACACAGCCCTGCCTGGAGCTAAGAACAGAGTCGACACGTCTCAAACCAAAGCTATGAGGATATTGTTATCAAGTTTCCATGGTGGCGTTAAACCATTAAGGCCTGGCCTGTGGCCACATGCTAGATCCAGCTTCTAAAATCTGGAGTCGTGTCACCAAATGTGGTGGCTCCCAAGAAAGAAAGGAAAGAAAAAAGCGCAACAGTAAAGAATTTTTGAATGCAAAGCCATTAGAAATTAATTCAGTATAAGACACATAGTACACGGGACATGGCTTTGGCAGCACACACCCCTGCTTTGCCACGCATCTTGAACTTGCTCCGGGCGTGCCATCACACCACACAACATTAACTAAAATTCCCGACACACATGAGCTCAGATTCACATTGTTAGCTGTGCGCACAGAATGTAATGTTCTGATAGAAATATACTGGATTAATTATAGAAAATGAAGGCTTTCCATATTGAATATTTTCTTTCCATCATTTTTAGCATATAAGTATCAAGTTGATATATCTTTAGGTTGCTTTGTGTTAGATTGTTTGATTTTTAAAATGGCTATTTGAGTTGCTAACTTGAGTTCCATCAAAAAAATTATTAGGTTTTAGGATTAGAACTGAATTTCCATCAGTTTCTTCAATGGCCCTAAATATGGTTCTGCCATTTTTGTGTATGACATATTTATTCAATGCAGCATTTGATCATTGATTATTAAATCAAACTGCCTTTCAACTCTGAAAAATTTTGAAGATGCTTCGTGTCCTACAGTATTAAATATTCATCCAGGATTTAATTCTTATATTAAAAAAACCTTACACAACCATCTTAGTATGCAAGTTTGCTTTTCCTTTTAATAAATAGTAAAATTGGGGCTGGAGAGATGGCTCACAGGTTAAGAGCACTGCTTGCTCTTCCAGGGGTCACAAGTTCAATTCCCAGCAACCACATGGTGGCTCCCAACCATCTATAATGAAATCTGGTGCCCTCTTCCTGGCATTCAGGTGTACATGCAGGCATAACGTTGTATACATAATAAATAAATAAATCTTTAAAAAAATAAAAAAATAAACAGTAAAATTATATATGCCAAAGAACTGAGTTTTAAATTTATAATTTATTATCAATTAATGTTTGAATTGCATACCTATTTGTATACAGGAGACCACACAAAAATTTTTTGGTTGAAAGAATTCAGAAGCCAAAAATTGTATTAAGAAGCCCTGTGCTGTGTTAGGTATAATAGTGCAAGCCTTTAATCCCAGCACACAACAGGCAGAGGCAGGTGGAGCTCTTGAGGTCAAGACCAGCCTAGTATATAGAGTGAGTTCCAGGCTACACAGAGAAACCCTGGCTTGGAAAAGAGAGAGGGAGAGAGAGGCCTTGTGCTAGAGAGTGCTAGCCGTGTGGCTGATTGCTTGCTCACCATCCTTAGCTGAACTAGCATACCATGAGGTAAATGCAAATGCAAGATGAACTTGAGTCCTCAAGAACAGATTAAACAGCAGAACAACAATGTGTTAATTAGCCCTCTCAGTTCACAGAGACACTTGAAGCCACAATGAAGGGACCTTCCTTTCTTCCTTAGTCAAAACTACATAACAACAACAACAACAAAAACCCATTAAGGTGATAATGTTGAGCTCTGATCATATCCATAGCAGAAATCTCTGGTTTCTAGAGAGCCTGTGCCACAGTGTATTGTACATGGGTGCAGCACACGCCTTGAATCCCAGCACTTTGGGAGGCAGATACAGGTGGGGCGTAAGTTTAAGGCCAGCCTGTTCCACACATGGAGCTCCAGGCCAGCCAGGGCTGCATGGTGAGAGCTGTCTCAGTCAATTCATTAACTCTCCTTCAAGTACAGTACCTGAGAGGTTCGTCAATGTTGACCGGTTTTGGCAGCTGAGTGACTGACATCAGACACAATTATAACCTAAAAATAGAAAATCAATTTGACATAAAAGTCACTTTCCTGTTGTTACTTTTAGTCGGATGTAAAGCCAGGGGAAAATGATATTATCAACTATTACACGCACTGTTGCATCTTTTTAAAAAGTATAAATGACCCCTCAATTCAAAGGAGAATTATTTCCCCTTTTTAAAAAATATAAATGACCCCTCAATTCAAAGGAGAATTATTTCCCCTTTTTTGAAAGTCTCTTTTTATTCAGAAAGTAATATTGACTTCTTGCACAAATTGTAGGATAAAGAAAAGTCAGAAGGAAATATGTTATCTTGTTACTCAGAAGTGTTAATTTTCTCGTTTCCTCCCAGGATTTTACCTTTACACCCATCCTGTTTACATTTAAAGATCCAGCTGTAAATGACGTGTGTCCTCCTTTTTCTCTGAACTCTGTAACTTAGGTATTCTCCCAGGCTTTAAAGAATTCAGATCCCCAAGAAAATTTTCAAAAAACCTAAATCACCATACATTCAGTACTGTACATTTGAATCAAGTGTAAATGTGAGTTAAACATATCAACAGTAGGATGAACATAGGAAAGAGGGAAGGTTTTATGTTTTAACTTCTATTGTTAATAGCTCAAATGCAGAATAGATTAAAAAAAAAAAACAAAAATTATTTTTAAGCCATTCTTCAGACTGTAGAATTTCACCTTCGTTGGGAATCATCTCTCCCTGTCAACCACACAGCACATGCTATCTACCCATGCACGTGGCCGTGTTGGCTTTGCCTGACAAAATGAAAAGTATTGGGAATTGCCCCCGGAAACACGCCAGAAGATTCTTAGATTCTCAAAGGCTCTTGAGTTTTACATATTTTCCCAGTTACACGAGTGAAAAGGAATTTCATGGGAAGACTTGACATGGGGAGCAGCTGCAGGGTTTTTGAATGTGTCTTGGGCCCTGTAGAAGATTCTAAAATTTCTATGAATTCATTGGACAGTTTTTTAAAGTCTGAATTTCACACTGGAGAAAAATAAAGAGCCTGTCATGTTGGTTTGGTTTTGTTTTCAGAGTGCTGAATACCTGATTTAAATTTTTTTTCTTTAAGTGTTTCAATCTATTAGTTTGTTGCAATATAGAAATAACAGTACTGACTTTGTAAAAGTTTCCCTCTCTGCCTTACGTAGCCATTTGAACAAGAGTGAGGTTTTCTTTAAGTTGTACTAATGGCAGACTAGGACACAGATCATTAGGAGAAACCAGTACCAACAGGGTCTTTTGAACCCTTTGCCCCCGTCAGCTGTAATGGAAAACACAACCAAATGGACTGTCACATTTATTGTTAGATAGTAAAGGCTTTAAAACCCTTCCAAATCATAAAGATGCCTGGGGTGAAGGATACATATTTATAGCTGTATGCTCATGTAACTTTGGAGTTCATGGTCAGGCCATGCATGGCTGGTGCCCATGATACTGTGACAAAGTTCAGTTTTAAATGTGCTTCAAATCTTTACCTCTCTCCTCTGTGTTAGGAATCCCTTTGACTTTTAAACAAACCTCTTTCCAGTTGTCACAGAATATCTTGGCAAATCTCTACTGCCATTAAGCGTGCACAGTAACTTGCCTAAGAAAAGGCTTCATGATGTTAGATTCTTTCGCTGTTTGTGGGGGCACTCCACAGGTGCCAGCAGTGCAGGAAGTGTGGGTATTTCTCCCCACCTCAGCAGTGGGCGCGTCAGAGTTCTCCTTATAATATCCTCAGAAAAGTCATAAAAATCACATGATGAATGTTGTAGATTCAGTCTGGCAGCAGGAGCTTGGAGACTGAGGAAAACTCACAGTCCCATTTCCATAGCAGAGAGGCCTTGCAGACACAGGAAAGGAAACTGAGCTTGAAAGTTGCTCCTTTTGAGACGAACTCGATGATTTGGGATCTGAGCTAAGGATATGGGGAAAGAATTAAACCAAATTTTGATATCAAATACAGGGGTAGGGCGAAATAAACTTTTATTGTCGCTCTCCTTTTATTGCTTCCAATAAATACTTCCTACTTTGTGATTCTCCTGTATTGTGATGGTTGGCAGCAAGCTGCACGGCCCTGTGTTTCCAATTAAGAATTGGATGGCTGGCTGAAGTTTGAGGTCATCACTGGGCGTATCCCCTTCAGCACAGCCAGCATATCCTTGGGGGAGAAAATGGAATCCTCCACGTGACATGAAGCACAGCATTGATCCCTTGTAGCATCTTTACGGGGTTTTGCAAGACGGTGATTCTGTCAATGGTGGTGTTCGTTTTGTATCTAAAAAAGTATGGATTTGACTCAGAGCCTTGAATAACAGTTTTCACTTTGACTCCCCTTGGTTGGGCGCTATTTAGACACTTGGAGAGAGCAGCCTGCTGAGCTCCCTTCCCGTGACCTGGGCACTTCCAGTCTAGTTCATCAAATAGTGTCTGATTGGCTCATCAGAAGCCCCTGCTCCAAAGTGGTCAGCAGCGGCTTCCTCACCACATTCATCAGCTCTTCTTGGTCCTTCGCCTCTAAGTGTTCCTTCCTTCTCCAGGCTCCCTTTGGTCCTTTCTGCGTGTTCCTGAAAGGAAAACATACCAATGAATCTATCCTTATCTTTGTTCTCACTGAGGTTACCCTGCCTGGGTGTCCTTGCCCATTCAGTGCTTCCAACAGTTGGCTGTAGCCGCGATTTCCAAGTATAGGAAAAGCCCAGGAAAGCAGATGAACGTGTAGAGCTCACCCTGCATTTCAGCTAGGTAATATTTATCTGGTAGTCATGTCCAGCTTAGATCTCCAGTCTGGAGGAAGCTTCCCTTGATGTCCCAGAGCGAAGGCGACCTCATCTCACTTGCTCTTAATACAGTGCCTGCCCTGTTTCCCAACTTGGTGTTTATCACAGTTGCTATAATCGCCGAGTTATCTGTACGTCCCATCGGTTGGAAGTCCTGGGAGGGAGACACACAGTCTAACAGGATCGTTTCTGTGTTCCAGGGTCTAGCCCTGACTCATGACAGAACTGAATAAATATTTACTGTATGAATGACTGACTGATCCTGTCACGGGTGTTCTGAGCAGCTGGGGACAGAGATGTATCTGAAGTCATGCCTTCCTCCTTGTGATAATACACAGCACCAGAGTTTTTAGGTTGGGAAACTCTGTCACTGGAGTTGTTGTGGCTAAGTTTCCTAGACACCCTGGCTCACACCATTTGACTCATAAAAGATGAGGTCGTAAGCACTGAAGAGAAATTTAAAGAATGTTAGTGATGGCTAAAGTGTGCTGTAGAAAGGTGCCGTGGGGCCTTACTTGGGAATGAAAGATGGAAAATACAGCAATATTATGAATATGCAAAGATATGCCTGTGGTGCCCTGGAGAATCAGCTGCCTCAGGCAAGGGTTTCCTCCTGCCTGCTCAGTGGGACTCTGGATGTAACTAATCTAGCATTCAAAGGCCTGTTGCATAGGAAAAGAATAACCAGGCATTTCCAAACTTTTGACATTGAGACATAAATGGTGTTCTCTACAAAATTTGTCATTGCCAGTGGGGCCTTTGGGGTCCCTTCTAATCCTGAGAATCGGGCCCTGCCTTGCTTATTCAGGAACCTTTCACCAAGGACTTTTACCCACTCTGTACCCCAAATAAATAGCTCTGGAAAGCAGAAGCCAGGACAGCCCCCAGAGACTGATGGTTCCAGCTATTTTCCTGACTAGCTCTGCAGCTCCCTGAAATGAACATCATCAACCCTGTTACCTAGCAGTCTTCTTTTTGCTCAGATAGCCTCTCATTTTTGTACCTCTGGCATTAGCTTAAATGTGGCCTGTGCATGATACCCAGGAGCAATCCAAGAGGCCGTCTCAAGTATGCTGGAGGAGCTTTGCTCCCTGCTCATACCCTCAGCTGGATCTGAAACCTCAGCTTGGTTTTACTAAAGTTGTCTCGAAATTAAATCCATCCCTCTGTCCCCCAAATCAGGATCACGCCTACCCCGCTGGGAGAAGGGAAGAGTACAGTCACCATTGGCCTAGTCCAGGCGCTGACCGCCCACCTGAACGTCAATTCCTTTGCCTGTCTGCGGCAGCCTTCCCAGGGACCGACTTTTGGAGTGAAAGGTACTTTCCTTACCGACTGAGCTAGTTTTCAGAACAAACCTGGGTGGAGTAAAAGTTCAACTGAACATGAAGCGCAGAGATGGAGTTAAATGTTTGCCGAAGAGCTGGGGGGGGGGGGTTGTTTGTTTGTTTGATTGATTTAAACGTTCCTCTACCCCCTGAGCACTCAGGACATAAACGTCACCCTCAGCTGAACCTCCTGGTACGGAGAGGCATACAGAGGTTGTTGCGGGGTGGGGGCTGCCTTCTGTGGGGCCCCAGGAGACTGATCCCTTGGCGCTGTAGCTCAGGCCTCCTGTCTCCAGCAGCGTCTTCTATATCATCTCCACCTCCTTCGCCAAGCAGTTTTGAAACCCTGCCCATCTTATCAGTGTCTTATCATCCCAACCACAGTGAGAGGTCTCTTCCTGTACACATGAGCTCTCCAGGTCAGGCCCCAAGTCGCAGCTTGTGGGAGTTGTTGTGTGGGTCCAAGGAGCTCTGGAGACGGAACAACTGGCTGCATGCAGAGCTGTGAGGAAATTCCTCTCTGGCTTAGCTGAGCTGATGTCTGGCACCTTCCCTTTCATTACTCCTACTTGGCTGATTTACCATTAAGTCACCCTCAGCCCTGACTGCCGCAATTACTGCGTGTCCCTGGCAGTTTGTGGTTTTTAACTGTATTTTATTTATGTCACTGTTACAAATACTAATAATCCCTCACCCATTAAAAGCACCTATTTCTCCTGGAAGTCCCTGCGTTATGGAGCAGATTGAACTGAGACTTAGGGCAGAGGGGCCCTGGCTTTGTTCATGGCTGTCTCTCACCTCTGCAAGGTCAATAGAGCCAACCTTCAAGTCTGTGAACCACATCTAAAGTGGAAAAAGGCTTCTGGTTCCAGGCACATCTGGCTATGGTGAGACTCAACTGGGATGATAAGAAGAGGAAGGAGTGTTTTGTAAAATGACATACACTTGTGAGAGACAAATATCTTCAATAGGATAACTAATATAATTTTTGTCTGAAGTGTTCACTGGTGATTATTTTTTGGGTTTTTTGTGGGTTGACATTTCCGATGCTGATGATTAAACCCAGCAGCTTGGGCATGGCAAATGAGAC
Source organism: Psammomys obesus (assembly GCF_907164565.1). Classification (NCBI taxonomy): domain Eukaryota; kingdom Metazoa; phylum Chordata; class Mammalia; order Rodentia; family Muridae; genus Psammomys; species Psammomys obesus. The sequence goes on from NW_026592890.1 coordinate 735,600, forward strand.
CGAGCCATGTTCCCTGCCCCACAGACCATGGTTTGGGGTCTTTCTGAGGGTCTCGCTGTGCAGACCAGGAAGGCCTCAGGTTTGCAGTGATCCTCCTGATTCTGCCTCCTGAGTGCTTCACCGAGCCCGGCAGGTGGTCTGTTTTTATTTCGTGTATGATTTGTATGAAGCATAGCCACATAGACCCTGAACTAAGGAAATGACCTCGTATTCTGATACATGTGTTTTATAGTTACTGAAACTTGCTGTGTCTATATTTACCTTTAGAGGTGTTTTTTGTTTCTTCTTGGCTGTTTTGTTTGTGTGGAGCTAGGAACTGAACTTCTGGCCTCATGCACACTAGGCCAATATTCCACCACTGAGCTATATCTCGCTTTTTTGAAAGCAGAATCTTGCTAAGCTGCCCCGGCTAGCCTTGAACTCACTCTGTTGCCACGCTCTCACTCTATTTAATCCATGAAGCCCCTTTCATCCTCCCTGGTAGCTGCGATTGCAGCCTTTGTCAGACACAGGTCCTAACCTTTCTTTCTAATAGACAGAAGGCCTAAGACGGCAGCACTGGCTGCAGTTCCTGCTTTTGTTTCATTTCTGGTCTGTGTGGTCGGAGTCTCCCTGTTGAGTGTGTGAGTGGCGTCCTGAGGTCTGTGCCTCACCTCTCTGTACTTCCTGTGTCGTCTAGGAGGAGCAGCAGGCGGTGGATATGCTCAGGTCATCCCCATGGAGGAGGTAAGGCCATGCGACACGCCTGACATTGGTGGCGACAGATAGATGTGTGTGTGTGTGCTACTTGATGTGAATATTCATGTGCCACAAATACACACACACACTCACACACACACACACACTCACTCACACACACACTCACTCACACACACACTCACACTCACTCACACACACACTCAGTCACACACACACACTCACACACACACATACTCAGTCACACACTCACACACACAC
>NW_026592890.1:736656-763650 GCF_907164565.1 Psammomys obesus
GGGGGGGGGGTGCGTACGTCTATGTGTGTTTGTGTGTGTGTATCCTACATCCGCACAGAAGATTCTGTGTTCCCAAGCCCACTCTAGATAAGATAGTGTTGCCCTGGGTCCCATCAGTCATCTCTGAGGCTACCAAACTCAGAAAGAGGTGGATGATTTGTTCTACCAAGTGAGGCCACGAATGAAATCACCGCAGAGAAGCTGGGCAAAAAGAACCGATGGTGTTGATTCTGATTTCCCCTAGGACCCTCCTCCCTCACCTTCCGTATCTGACCGGTACTTGTTTCCCTCAGCCTCGCTCTCTATGCTCCCAAGCTCTCCCTAAGCCCTGGTCTGAGCCAGGCCCTCTCCCTCCTGTTACCTGTCACTTCTGCATGGCCTGGGAGGTCATACCAGGTCTTTGCTCCTGCTTTGTAGTCTCTCGGGTCCCACCTTATCACATCCTTGGAGATGCCTGTCCTGTTTTTTCTTATTCATCGGCGCCGGGCTGCATGGTCTCATTATCGCTAAGCCTGTGCGTCACCATTGAGCTGTACCTGACACACTGTTTCCTCTTGACCAAAGCCTTTTTTCATGCCTGGCATGCTCTCTCCTTTCTCATCCTCACCACCCTGCCCAAGTTATGGCCTCAAGATTCTGCTTCACTCCAGAACCCCTTCAGTCCCCTTCACAAAGTAGAGGAATCCAAGGCCTAAAGACTAAATTAGCATGAAGAACGAGGAATTTGCAAGGGGAACATTTTGAGGTTTAGCTAGCATATATGGAGAAGGCAATGGTGTTCTTCTGCACGGGTCTTTCACTCCATGGCTCAGTGTAGTGGTGCTGTCTTACCACACACAGAGGCTGGCAGTTAGACCCTTGAAGCTGGGACAAACTGAGTCTGTTCCTTCTCTATCCACAACTTACAGCACCATGGCCTCCCATGTCATGGGTGTTGGTTGACGAACCAGGTGTCATACACAGGCAGCAGACTCGTAAAGAATTGTGTAGAGAAATGTTGGAGTGAGTTCTAGATGGATTAAAGGTGCTTGAGGGAAGGCATTTCCAGCTGGGGAAACTCTGTAAGGAAAGCCTGAGACAAAAAAGGGCTTTTCCTGGTCAGGGGCCACATGGTGTCAAAACATGACAAGAAGGCTGGCCCAGGGCAGGGTAGTCTAGGGAGGCTGAGGCAGAGGAGCAGGCAGAAGCCAGCCTTCCATTCATAGCCAAGAGGTCAGGTTGAACTTGAAGTGTCATATTCAGCCATTGAAGGGTCTTGGCAGGAGAGTATCAGGATTTCACTGGGTTTTGTGAAATATTATTAATGATTTTGATCATGAAAACAAAATGTAGGATGAAATTTTCCACTTGTGGCCTCATGTGGGTGTTTAAAATGTTCCAGATTTTAGAGTTCTTTGCACCTCACATTTGTAAGTTAAAGATGTGAAACCCATATTAACTTTTCCTTGAAGATTTATAGGGGCCAGTAAAGCAGCCCAGCAGCTAAAGGCACTGGCCAGTCAAGCCCAGAACCCAAGAAACAGTGAAAGGAGAAAACCAACTCCATGAGGTTATCTGCTGTCCTCCACACATGCGGTGACATGCCCACACTCCTCCCTCTACCGTAGACATAGATGATAATAACTAAAATTTGAATGAGTTAATTTTAAAAATTGAAGTTTCCAAACTATGGGTGTGTCGATTTATAAGTAGTCATTGTGTGTTAATGCAAAACTAGCTTTCACTAATGTTTTCTCTTATTTCATTTTTTACTGTTTAAGCCTTGTTTTCTTCCCAAGTATTTTGGATGTAGTACATTTTCCTGAATAATGAAGTGATACAAATAAATAATTGAAAATTAAGAAATCATGAGAAACTGTTAAGCCCACCAGAAGGTGTCATCTTTGACCTGAGGATGGAAGAACCACAGACTCATGAGTTCTTTATTGTCAAGTGGGAGGCCTTGGCCTTGGTTTTCTGACCTAGGCCATCTTGTCTCAGCTCATGATAAAGACAGATGATTGGCACACTATTCTTTTAATGTGGGGAGTCCTAGAGAACTGTCCTGGCCATGTGATGCAGATGGAAAGATGAGACGTTTCTTTGCAGTTCAACCTTCACCTGACTGGGGACATCCACGCCATCACGGCCGCTAACAACCTGCTGGCTGCGGCCATCGACACCAGGATCTTACATGAGAGCACCCAAACAGACAAGGTGAGAAGCTCCCTCCTTAGCCATCCTGGGGCTTTTTATTCCTGCACCCTTGAGGACTTTGTGAAAGACTTTTAGAGCCATCAACTCTCTGAAATAGTATTCAAAATTTGGTAAATTTAACCTGTAGCCTCACCTCCAGAGGAGGGGAGCTTTGCTTTAATCAGGTTCTCAAGTCAGTTGACAGTCACTACAGAACTGTTGGGAAAACTGTGATGTGACAATTTTCAGTTTTAGAGATCAGTGGTATATCATTTCTTTCCACTATGGTCATAGATACACTGGTCTATTCTAAAGGGGATTGAACTTCGGTTTTTGTTTTGTTTTGTTGGGGTGAAGGGGCTTCCAGTACAGACTTTGTATGTGCTAATACAAGAGCTATAGCGTTAAGCTACAGCCACAGTCAACTGTTTATAAGACTAAAAGTACATGCAGCAATCATGAACTGTAAGAACCTAGAGGTCCTTTCTGGCTTCACCCGTGTGAAGTCCAAGTGCCAACTCACTCCTGAAAATGGCGGAGTTCCGTGTCTTAATTCCTCACAGGCATTAGTCATAGATGAAAGAGGTACTTCCTGGAATGAGTTTCACTGTACCTTTCAGACAAAATTCAGATCACTATTTCATAAGTTGTAGGGATATAGACCAGGTGTTTTTATGCAAATTCTTAGTAATGAACATTAGTTCTGCTTTACTAAGTAAGTTTTGTTACAGTGACAGGATTTAAGTCTGTGTTGTATATATCAGCCCTCAAATATTAACAGAGCCTATTCCGTTATAAATGCAATGAGCTTTGTCCATTTATGAGTTGCCCAAGCTCATGGCTTGGACATAAAGCTGCGTTTGCTTTGGTTTCCTCCCTCCCCCTCTTAGGCTCTCTACAATCGGCTAGTTCCCTTAGTGAATGGCGTCAGAGAATTTTCAGAAATTCAACTTTCTCGGCTGAAGGTAAGTTTCCAGCAAATAGTACTTTTTTTTTTTTTTTTTTTTTTTTTTTTTAAGAAGAGAACAGTCTAGAAACTTGGTTTGGATTTTTATATATTCCTTTGGTTATGAAACTCTAGGTCATGGCTGTCAACCTTCCAAACACTGTGATCTTTTAACACAGTTCCTTGTGTTGTGATGCCCCTCAATCATAAAATTATTTCATTGCTGCTTCATAACTGTAAATTTGCTGTTAAGAATCATAGTGTGGATCTCTGACATGTAGGATGTCTGACGTGTGACCCCCAGGAATCATGACCCACAGGTTGAGAACTGCCCATAGAGCATTAACCCAGAACATACAGAGTGAAGTCTGTTGATAAATCCCGACAGCAAAGAGCCATGGAAACCATAACTTACCTTTTGTATTTTTTAAGATCCTGTGGTTAAAATAATTGTTTACATTTTTGTCTCATTTTGTACGTTATGCGCAGAGGTCCAAGGACAGCTCCTTCCTCCAGGTATTCAACTTGAGTTGTTAGATTTGGCAGGAAGTACCTTTTGACCCCTGAGTCATCTCCTCAGGCTAAAGAATCTACTTTTTTCGGGCTCCATTTCCTCACCCGTGAGGTGGGAGGGATGCTTTGTAACCGACAAGCACCCCTAACTGACACATCGGCTCTTACGTAGCCTCCTCCTTCCGAGGAGAAATGCTTTCCTGTTTTTCAAACTTTGAACGAGAAGATATCTTTGGATACCCGTCTCTCTCGTTGCCCTCCCCAAGGCTATTCTACTTGAAAAGGCCATCTTCATTCTTTACCATGTGTTTTCTGATGCTATTGGCTTCTTCTGTACTATTAGTCAGTGTTTTTTTTAAGACAAAAGAAAAAAAATCACCTTTATGGTATAATTTATAACCGTTAGTTGGCTTTTTGTTGTTGTTGTTTGTTTTTAAGATAGGGTTTCTCTGTGTAGCTCTGGCTGCCCTACAACTTGCTCTGTAGATCAGGCTGGCCTCGAACTCAAAGCTCCACCTGCCTCTGTCTTCTGAGTTACTGGGATTAAAGGTGTGCACCACCACTGCCCAGCTGCCATCAGATAATTTTTAAAGCACTTTTTGGGATGTTTTCGTCACAGAATTAAACCCATTAAAGCTTTGTTTATTTGGCTTTATTTAGTTAGTTACTTTTTGAGACGCCTCCAACTCCTGATCCCAAGTGCTGGGGTTTCGTGAACGTACCACCACCCCCTTAAAATTTTTAATTCGTTTCCCCAAGAGAAGTAAAGCGCATTCCTTTGAAACCCAGGCATACACTTCACTTGGTACGCGCTTATGAAGAGACCTAGAAAGCATAGTGGCAGCGGGCTGTGCCCGGAGAGCCCCGTGCGCAGGGCTCCTAGCACGTACCGCCAGCCACACAAGGAAGAGCAGGCCACGAGTTCACTGTGTGCTGCCGCCTGGACCCCACTCCCAGATCACTGTTTTAGGGTGCTCACAGATCCCCACGATCTTCCACCCACAGAAGACATAGGCTAGAATGATTCCACCTAACGCGAAGTTCACCCCAGGCTTTGTTTCTTTCAAGGATGTTACTAATTATGGGATAGCATGCCCCACGGGGTAAGTTTGTTTGGGTGTGGCAGCTTGTTCTTTCTTGTTCTGACGGCACTTCTCCCCGATTATTAGAAACTGGGGATAGAGAAGACTGATCCGAGTACTCTGACAGAGGAGGAAGTGAGGAAGTTCGCCCGACTCAACATCGACCCTTCCACCATCACATGGCAGAGAGGTAGGTCCTGGGGAAACCAGAGGGCATGCAGGGCCAGACGGGGAGAGGGCCTGAGCCCCAGCTCTCACAGTCAGTCCACAGACAAGCTTACATTCATAAATTGGGCTCATAAAAACCGCCGTCTTCCAGCCGCCTCTCCAGGCTTCATAATCCCGCCACCCAGTGCCATTGGTGCTCTTTCCCACTACCCCTCTCTGGCTCAGTCCCACTCACTCCCTAATTCCCCAGATGGCTAAGGGGGACCGTGGGAGCACGCTAGTCTGGCATGTGCAAGGCTGAACACCACAGAGCAAAACAACCTCCTCCAGATGTGTAAAGAACTCTTTCTCTTCCTTCCTCTTTTTATTTAAAAGACGATTTTAAGGCACAATCCCTCCTTGTCTAGTGAGTTCTCTTCCCCCAAGCCTACTTTGTTCCTCTACTTTTTAAAAAGAAATATATTTTATATTATTCCTTATTTACTTGTTACATTCAGGGTTTCTATTGGAAAAAAACGAAAGGAAAGAATTGGGGCTGAAGCCTGCATTCTTTTTTTTATCTTATGTTTTGTCTACATGCATGCATGCATGTCTACATGCATTTTGTCTATACGCCACACATGTGCAGTGTCCATGAACACCAGAGGAAGCTGTCAGATCCCCTGGAACTGGGTTTAAAAGTAGATGTGAACTGCCATGTGGATCCTGAGAACTCAACCTGGTCCTCTGCAAGAGCAGTGAGTGCTCTGAGCTGCTGAGCCACCTCTCCGCCCCTCTTTTAACTCTTTTAGAGGAGGTTCCATGTGAGAGTGTGTGCACACATAGGCCAGCCGTTACAGCAGGCATCATTCTGAGCCTACGATTAGAGCGGCCGGCCAGAAGCCCAAAGGTTCCTTTTCTTTCTGCCTCCCCATGGCATTGCTGGGTTTTTGTGGGTGCTGGGGATCAAACTTAGGTCCTCGTGGTGCACAGCACACTTTCTCAACTGAGCCGTCTCCCCCAGTGCCTTCTGTTTTTGAGACAAGTTCTCATGATGTAGCTCTGACTGGCTGAGAACTTGCTATGCAGACCAGGCAGCCTTGAATTTGCTTCAGTCCTCCTGCCTCTGTTTCCCTCACCCCCAAGAATGTCAGAGTTACCGGTTTCTGCCACCATGCCTGGCTGTCTCTCTGTGAGCTCCTCTCTAGTTTTCGTTTACAGTACAGGCTTTTCCTCCACATCTGGGGAGTGTTTCCGGCTGGGTCCTAGGTGTGTGTCACCCGGCGGTCTCATGCTGCAGAGAGTGCTGCTCTGTGTTTTGGAGCCTTAAATACGGTCATGGAGTTGATGGTGTCTGTACTTTACAGAAATGTGGCAGTCACATCTTAGGAGCCCTACAGGATACAAAATGATGGTGACATATGTTCCGGTGCCTGCTGTCTCAGACCTGTCCCCCATTCTCCTACTTCTACCCTCCTTCAGAACATATTTAACCAATGCCTGAACTATCAGTTATCTTTTAGCACATTCTCCTGTTCGCATTTCCATCCCTTAGTTCAGTAGATTCCTAAGCTGGAGATGCTGGCCTGTGACTTAGTCAGCCTCAGGAGCTCCCATCCTTCAGCAGTGAAATCCAGTTGTCATTCAGGACTACTAGTGCCTAGCTTCTGTCTTCTCTCCACCAGGGGGCCTGCGTCATTCTCTAGCCAGCCTCTTCTTGGCCATGGCCAAGCCTGGCCCGTCTCCTTTCTAAGCAAGTCTTTTTCCCAAATTCAACCAGACCCCCACCCTTCCTGAGCTGACTTCCCAATAGCCCATTCAGCCATGCCAGTAAGAACTGAGTGTATCCCAGAAGACCTTGCAGCCAAGAGACAAAGGCCACTTCCTCAGTTTCCTCATCTATACAGAGTAGCTCTTATCCAGTGTATCAGACTTCAAAGATTTGGTGGTTTGGGCAGATAGCACAATAATGACAGCCAAGTCTAAACACAAAGTTCGTTTACATCTTCCACACGTTGCCTGAAGGATATTTTATAGATTATTTTAAATAATTTTGTATGTGGAGCTGTTTCTAGCTATGTGGTTTTTCACTAGCGGTATTATGTTAACACCCCAAATTTTTGAATTTTGGATGCTGGGCCTGTAGTAATATCAGCCTCCCTCTGGGGAGGCTCAGCTGAAATGTGAACACGCAAACTCCGACGCGCCTCCCTAGTGACCCTTAGAGAGTAACAGCTGTGCTGTGTTGTTTCTCTGCGGTCTTTGGCTCCTAAGATTAAGTTAAAATCTTCTTGAGTACTCTTGTAAGGATCCATTTTTTATTTTAAAACAAATAATATATTGTAAGGACTGTGTCAAAAAAATTAAGCAGCATTTCACAATGCTAGTAATGGCTAATCATAGTTTTTGGTGCATCTGATTTTTCTGTACAGCTCTGTTACCATTTGTGTGTGTGGGTTTTATTTCCTGCCCAATTCAATTAAATTCTAAGCACAGTCTACTTTGCTAGCTCTTTCTTGGGTTGTTTTTTTTGTTTTTTGGTTTTTTTCCATTTATTTATTATTTTTCATGGTGCTAGAAGTTAAACCACAGCCTTTGGCTTCACCTTCAAACTAAACCCCAGCACCTTGAGTGGTCATTTTTTGTTGGTGTTTGTTTTGTTTTTGTATTTCAGACAGGGTTTTCCTGTGTAGCCCTGGCTGTCCTGGAACTCACTCTGTAGACCAGGCCGGCCTCAAACTCACGTAGATCTGCCTGGCAGAGTGCTGGGATTACAGGCATGAGCCACCACCTCCTGGCTGAAGTGGTCATTTTAAGTGACTCCAGAATATTCCTTTGTGGGTGGTGAGCCATGACTAGTACATGCCACAGTCTAAGATAGACCAATAAACAATATATTGAATAGCCGACATGAATATTTTCAGCATTTTGCTGGGGCATTATTTTTTTTCTACATTTTTTAAACTAGAAAGATTTATTATTAAAATGCCATTGTTTGCAAAATCTGTAGTCAACCTTTCAAAGACAGCTCTGAGCTCATGTTACTCTGTAAATCATTTGAGGGGTCCTTTTTGGTGAAAGAAAAATTAAGCCATGGAAATTAGCATATTTTCAACCGTGCTGAAAGAGAAACTTTCAAACCAACTGGCATCTCTACATATCTAAAGTTGGGCCCCGACCTCAGAAATCATGGAATATCACATCTTCAGTGAGGACCAGCATTCAGTTGGCTTCTCTGCACAAAAGCAGGCAGGACTGGAATGTGCTGTGATTACAAATCAACATTAATGAAAGTGACAACCTCAAAAGCTATCCCAGAAAAATACAGACTTACATTACTATTTGGGATGCTAAAAGGAAGCAAACCTTATTGCTGAGGACAAGTCACCTGGGCCAGAGGAATTCAGGCTAAAATTTGATATGTAGTTTGGTTCCGATTAGTGACTTCGTATGAGAATGAGGATGCGCCATAGATGAACCAAGTACATTTATGAGTAGAGTTTTCCAGCTTTGAAGGAGAACAAGTATGACCCGGGTGATGAGAGTAGAGTTTAAGATATGGACTATTCTAGGAACATGTCACAGGCGCGGGAGGGAGGGAGTATCTCCAGACGTGTGTTCTCCCCTAAGGGCGGGGAGGCAGGCTTCGCAGTGTTGAGTACCCGGAGCCCCTGCCTCTTGGGGAGCCTAACTCCCCAGAAACTTACACACTTGCCTTCTCCCACATGTGTCCAGCTGCCTGTCACAGGCCAAGGGCCCCAGATATCATGTCTCTGCTTCCTAACACTAGCCCAGTGGCACTATGGGATAAGGATGCCATGTCTTCTGTGGAAGCCAAACAATGGGCCTGCCCTCCAGCTCTTGGCTGGTATTGGATACTTACAGGATCAAAAGTGCTCTGTTAGTGGTTCTTTTAAAATTATATTGAAGTTTTTCTCTTAACCCAGCTGACACCCAAATAACTGAGACTGGACTGTGATATTTATTTAACAGCTTGATGGTACAGCAACTGAACATAGTCATCTATGTTAACCCTCTAAGCTAATTTGTCTGCCTTCCAGCCCAAATCCCCAAATTACTGTATGTTCTAGATTCCTCTGCTCCAGTTGCCCTCTCATGATGTCTCTTGGACCTCTCCTTGTCACTGATTCCCCACTTCCTCTTTGTCCCTCCTCCTCCCCTGGCTGGCTGGACGTTCAGCCCTGTTCTCTCCCCTGCTTGGTCACTGGCTGTTAAGCTTCTCTGTTGACATATCAGGGAACAAATGGGGAGCAATGTTTACACAATACTGAGGCAGGAGACTCTCAGAACTAGGATTGCAATCAGACATGGGGGCACAGAAATCAGCATTTGAATCTTTACACAGTGCACAATAGCATGATGCCTACAGCTCTGGGGGTTCCTCTGGGTACCAGCAACACTATAGCACTAAAGGAACTGCTTAGAACAAGTTAAAAGTAAACCAGCGTACCCCAGAACCCCACAGTCTTCCTTCCATGCAGGCACTCTGGCATCTCCTCCCAGGAAATGGCCTGGAGTCAGACAGCGGTGCCTTATACACCTTCATGGCCCTGCCCAGCCAGCACAGAACTGAGCAGAGAAAAAGCCCTCAGAGCCTGTTCCGGGAGGAATTAGCATGTAGCAGACGCTCTATCTCTTGGCTGCCAGCTGTGCATTCCCGTTGCTTTCTGAGGGCTTCGGCTACATCTGTGTCTCATGGGTTGGGATTGAACCTCTTGTCATATTTTGCTGTGCTGAATTCGTACAGCTCCGTCCCCGGGTGTAAGTATCCTGGGAGGTCACAGTTTTCCACTGAGGCATAGTGAAAGGCACAGTGGCCTTTGAATGATGCTGTAGCTTCATCTGACCTTTTTTGCTTATCTTCCCTTCATCAAACTTCAATTTGAATGGGCCACTACTGACTTAAAATACATATGATGGCCAGTCTGCAGCCAAGAGAATTTATATAATTACACAGAAAAAAAAAAGAGATAGTTTTGTTTCGTGTGCCTAGCATCTCAGGAGCCAAAGCACTCGCTGGTGACACTGCCAAGGTGCAACCCTTTAACCTTGCAGGTGTTCTGCTTCTATTTTAAAAAATGAAAGTGTGTGTGGCTGGGGGGGGGGGGGTGGAGTGATGGCTCAGCAGTTAAGAGCATTGGCTGCTCTTCCAGAGGACCCAGCTTCAGTTCCCATAACCTACATGACAGATCACAGCCATCTATAACTCTAGTTCTTGGGGTCTGACACCCTCATACTGATACGTGCAGGCAAAACACCAATGCACGTGAAAGTTAATACACTTAAAAAAAATGTTTTAAGTGAAAATGTATACGTACTTGGCTATGAGTGTGTCTGTGTGTGTGTCTGTGTGTGAGAGAGAGCGTGCAAACTTGGCAGCAACTGGGGGTAAGAGGCCTGAGAGTGATATTAGGAAGTGGGTTATTAGGAAGAGGAACAGTCCACATCCTACACCAGCCCCTTGTCCCCAAGTTCATAATCTTTGTTTCTGTTTTCACTGGTGGCAGATTACACATTTAGTAAGCTGGTTCTCAGTTGTCACTGTGAACAGCGCTGCTGTTTTTAAATCCCAAAGATGAGGGAAACGTCTATTCTTCTGTCTTTGTTTCTTAGCTTCAGAAATTTGGTTTTTCTAAGCCAAATAGTTTTCACAGACAAAAATAGAAGCCCAGTGCAGTTCACACACGGAAGAATTGTTCTTGATCTCATCACAGTCAGTCTCCTCCGGCGTTGCTGCATTTCCTTTGGCTTTTCTCTTCACTGCGGTAAACTCTGCATGACCCAAAGTTACCCTGCTAACCACCCATAACTGCACAGTGCTAGCCTCACCTGCGTCCACGTGACTGCCCTGTCGCCACTGCTGCACACAAAGCTCGTCATCCCCTGTAGACGCTCTAGAGCGGCGGTCCTCAGCCCTCCTAACGCCGCGGTCCTTTAATGTGGTTCCTCGTGCTGTGGGGAAGAACCACTGCCCTGTTCCCTGTGTCTATGGACTTGCCTGCTTTAGGTCCCTAACTGAGGGAGAGCCATACAGAATTTGCGGTTCTGGGTCTGTATGACATTTTGAATGTTTGTAGCGCGTATTTTCAAAACACTCAGTTTTACACTGTGAGTCAGACCACTCATCTATTGGTGGAAACTCCGGTTGCTTCTACTTTCTGGCCACTGTGAATGGAGCTGCTCTGGGCATGAATGTGAACACTTCTGTTCAGGCCTCTGTGTTTAGGTTTTTTAATAATGCATAATAGAATTACCGGGCATTTGGCTGTGATATACATGAGACACTGAGCTGGCTTCTTGTGACTGAGGTGGCAGGGTGAAACACTTTCAGAGCGATGTGTCCTTGCTGCCTGGTGAAAAGGGGCCAGCCCAGCGCACTGTTGCCTGGCACCCTGTCATTAAGGCACACCACTACCATCTATTTTTTTTCCTCACTTATTTGATTCCTTAAGGCAGACCTTGACTCTTGTTTTCAGCATCTCCCAGCATGGCCAATCCATATGTGTTGACTGAATGACATACCTGTTCTCTTTCAGTATTGGACACCAATGACCGATTTCTGAGAAAAGTAACTGTCGGGCAGGGAACCGCCGAGAAAGGACACTCCCGGCAGGTAGGTGGCGCCATCTTCCCGGAAGTGTTTGCCCTTCCTCACCTTGGGTTCCACCATCTTTGCTTTTTGCTTCTGGTCCCCTGGCCACAGTACTGGTGGCTCTCCCACCATCTCAGGGCGTGGGGGGTGGGGGTTGGGGTGCAGTTGGACTGGGGAGCATCAGGATTGGTCTGGAAGTGACAGCACCAGGAGACAGGAAGGTTCTAATGTCTTCTTTTCCGTGTGTTTTTGGCTGTGTTCCTGGGTAGACTCTTCCAGAAAGTCTCAATACAACAACTGAATAACAATAGAAAAGTGAAAGTTTCATAAACCAAAGGACAAACACCCACTTATTAGGTTTAATAGCATGGAGAGTTTTTTCAAAGAATAGCTTATTACTCAAAAGCAGACAATGTGGCGGGGGGGGGGGGGATGGAATGAACTCTGCCTTCCATTTAATGGGCCTCTGATGTGGGATGGCAGCACTTAGGAAATATAATTTCATTCTGTAATTTTTTTAGCCAGGCACAATAGCCCTCAACTTTTTTTTTAATAGTAAACTCTTTCTTTGAAAAGTTTTTAATTTACAGGCTTTACATTAAATTTTTATTAGTGGAAAAAGTTACTTTTATGATAATAGCCATTTCTCATACCAAACAGATTTTGGGAGCTTTTGATATATTTTGAATTAAAAAGTGAGTTGGGGGGGTGGGGTGGCTGTCTCAGTGGCTAAAGCAGTTCCTACACGAGCGCAAAGGCCAGAGTTCGGGTCGCCACAGCCGTATTTATGTTGGATGGGCATGGAGCCCACCTATCACCAAGCACTTGGGCTGAAGACGAGATCCTCGGAGCCGTAGCTGAGGCTGGGAAGCTCCAGGGTCAAGGAGAGACTCCGCCTCAGCGTATACAGAGCATGACCAAGGAGGACCCTGCCTGTGAGCCTCTCTCAGGTGTGCACACGCAGACCACAGGCGTTCAGGGAGGAGGAGGAGTGAATGTGGGGCCTGGATCAAGAAGCTTGCCTAAGCCCGCGTACCCCCTTGTTGCCCCAAACTCTGCAGTTTTCACACACAAACAGATTTAATCAGCATTGCCCGTGCAAGGAAACCACAGTCGTTCCTGAAAAGTTTGGGGGGAGGAATTTGATAATGGAGAGGACAATCTAGATGATAGAGGAAGGACCTCTAAACTCAAAGGTGAGCGGCATCCTAGCTCTCAGACCAGGGGGAAACAGCCACTCCTTGGGGTTAGTGGTTCGGGACCTTGCCTGTACAGAAAAAAAAAAAGCAAACTGTGATGTTGGCTTGAGTACGCTATTGAGGGACGTCAAGCCGAGGAACTATGTAGAAATGGGTCCCAGAGTTAAAACAAACAAACAAAAAACATGGGAGGAGAGGAGAATCCAAACATTTAAGAAACAGAAATTCTTGGAAATCCACTCCCACCCCCAATTATAAAGGTTCTAGCAGGGCATGATGGCACATGAGTATCATGCCAGCTCTCAGGAGGCTGAGACAGGAGGATTGCAAGTTCGAGGTCAGCTTTGGCTCTACAGAGAAAAGCCCGAGTGGCCTAGGGAGGTGGCTGTTGGCAAACTGTGCGCTCTAGAAGCTTGAGGACCTGGTTCAGACTCCCAGCCACCACGTAAGGAAAGCCAGGCGTGGTGGCCTGCGCCTGTGACCCCAGCAGGGGCGAGGCAGGCACAGAAGCATCATGGGAATTGATGTACAGCCAGTGTAAACTGTTTGTATGGAGAGAGCAATAGAGGAGGACATTTGGTGCCAACCTCAGTGGGCGCACACACAGACACAAGGGCCAAAGCAGCCACCTTCCAGTAGGAATCTACAGAACACCGTACCTCAAAACAGAGTGGGCAGTCTACTCAAAAATCTAATAGGCAGGGAACTTCTCAGTCTGAGGAAAACAATGTTTTCATGTTAAAAGACAAATACAGAACAGAAAGGGAGGGGGCGTAGAAAAGAAAAAAAGACTTCTGCCCAGAAACATCAGGCTGAAATTTCAGAACATGAAGAATAAAGAAGAAATTCCTAAGTGCTGCCAAATAGAAAAGATCCTGATTACTCACAGAGGAATAAGAATTCTCATCAACAAAAAAAAAAAAAAAAAAAGAAAAAGAAAAAAAAAAAAAGAAAAAAGAATTCTCATCAACAACACCAAATGCCAGGTGGCCTTGGGGAAATTCATTCTGAGTTCTGAGGGAGAATGATGATGGAACCTTCTGCAGAAAGAGAAAAACAACAGCGCTAACGTGGAACACATTGGAGTGAATGAGAACTTGAGAAAATAGGAGGCAATCCTCCTGGGACGAGGTAGCCATTAACAGTCACTATAGACAGAGGCTGTTGCTGACAAAATGCAGAGACTGTGGAGGCAATAATAGATCACTTTTGATAGGCTTAGATATCAAGATCTTCAATATGAAACAGTCACACGCACAGAAACATTAAGCCCAGAGGTCATCTGGGACACACGCTGGAGATGACTGTGCCTGACAAGGACGTTCAACAATTCCTATTCAGACATGGCTTGTCGCCTGGTCACCTTCTGTAACACCACAGTGTGTTGTCGGCAGACTCGCCTCTGCGGGGTGAATCCTGCACCTGCGTCCTCCCATCGCGTCACTTCTCGCCTCCTCCTAAAAGGGCAGCTTCACCTTCTCTACTCAACCCGTACTTTATCCTTAGAGCAGACATTCGTCACAGGAAGTAGGTGGTGTCAGGCGACTGCTGAACAAGTAGAACAGATGACAGCTGACGGGAAAATAAGATACCCTTCGGAACGGTGTCTTGAGCGCTGCAGAGCAAGGCAGTAGCATACCATGGTACACGCCTGTAGTCCTAGCACTTAGGAGGCGGAGGCAGGAGGATCCCCGTAGGCTTGAGGACAGCCTGGGATATATAGTTTAAATTACTTGGGCATGTGGCTTATTTCCGTATTGCTTTAGGCCTTTTTGAGTTAATAAAGGGTTACATTAGAGCACTGGCTGCTTGGTTTAGCCCGCAGACTCTGTCAAGGGTAAAAGTGTGTCGCTGGTTTTAGTGGTACACACGCTCAGATGCATGTATCAGCCAGCTCACCACTTTCTGCTAAGGACACGCACGTGGGCTATCGACTGTGTTTGGCCCTCCTAAATCGTCTGTAGTAAGCATGTTTGTGTTTAGGTGTGTACTTGTGTTATTTTGAAGGTAGATTTCCAGGGATGGCAACTGTAGTCAGTGTGTAGGTCGCATGGATTTCTGCATTGCTTTCCAGAAAAGTTAAATCCACTCACAGACCTAGCAACGTCATACACTGTCCTTTTTCATTTAAAATCTATGGCTATCTAAGAAATGATACAAAGCTCATTCGCCCATTTATGAGAGTTTGAAGTGTTTGATTTGCTTACGTAGAACAGCCCCCTCCCATGCACGCTGGTTAGTAAACTGAGGAAGACCCTCACGTAGCCTCATTTACTTTTAAACCCTCCTTAGATTGACTCAATTTGTATGTGAAGGCTAATTAGAACTCACTGGGTAGCCCAGGGTGGCTGAAAATTCATGATCCTCTGCCTCAGCCTCCCAAATGCTGGAATTAGAAGCCTCCTCCATGATGCAGCCTTAAAGTTTTAAAAATCAAGCAACTGCAAGTGAAGTACTTGTACACACATTATACATCCTACAAGTTGCTTACTGTGGAGTTCATACTCTAAGAGTATTCCAGGCCCATGTTGTGCTCGGAAAATAGTAACATTTTGCTCATTTTACATGCACCATTTACAATGTAATATGTGCTATAGGGACCTAGATTTCAATCAGTGAAAAATTATTTACATTTTAGAATGAGTTGTGTTGTGAATATAACCATTGACTATAGCTATATTTGACTTTCAGGCAGTATTTTTTCAGTAAATCAATAGCTAATACACTCTCAACCAGGAAGGAGGCAGCAAGGTCCTTCCTTCCTTCATTTCCTCATCTGTCAGTGATGGAAATGGGTAATAAAATGTCTGATAAGCCAGGGCAGAGCCATTCTCTCTGTGTGTGAGCTTGAACCTGTCTGACACACACTCCCCCTGGGATCCGGGGAATTAAGCTGGAGCTTAACGAAGTGGCTCCGTGCAGATGCTTTCCTGGTGGATGGATTGCAAGCAGAAGGAAGGACACATTCCTTGCCTCCTTCTTCGTTCCCACTGGACTCTCTACAACCTGCTGTTGGAGCCAAGAGAAGGGAGGACAAAGTCCTGAGAAATGTTTGAAGAAAGTCAACGCTCTGGCTGTCATTGCTGGGAGCCTTAAGCTAGGTTGGAGCCTTATCCTCATGGACTAGATAGAGCATGGTTCCATGCTATTCTTTAGCTTTTAGGACAAACCTGTGCAGAGATTTTTTTTTAAGATTTATTTCTTTATTATTTATACAGTGTTTTGCTTGCAGTGATCGCCCTGTAGATGGTTGTGAGCCACCATGTGGTTGCTAGGAATTGAACTCAGGACCTTTGGAAGAGCAGTCAGTGCTCCTAACCTCTGAGCCATCTCTCCAGCCCCTGTGCAGAGATAAACGAGCCTCATGCACAGGAAGCCTGTAGGGCTCTCCTGTTCCACTCTCCTCTACTGATCTCTCCTGGACACAGGCCTGTAATTAGTGTCAGTGGACCAGTAGCTTAGTGGTAGAGTGCATATGTAAGAGTCTGTATTTGATTCTTACCTCAATAAAAAGGAAGGAGATCGGCAGGGCAGAGGGGGCTTCCCTCAGAGACTGAGGATACCCTGTGGTTCACTGACTAGCTCATTCAGCATACACTAAAGACACCCTGGGTGCCACAGGCTATTGTCCCCACGGGACATCCAAAAGGAAACTTCCTAGGCGGTCCCTGCCTTTGTGAACAGACATTCTAGTGTCAAAGATGCTCAGAAGACAGATAATGATGCTAACACTTTTGAAAAGGAAGGGGACCGAGCCTAGGCTTCCTATGTACGAGGCAAGAACTCTGCCACTGAGCCCTTCCCCTGCCCTACAGCAGTACTCAGCTGTTAGTCTCAAGTAAACTACCGTGAGTGGCAGGCTTCACAGGCCTCAACCAGGCGATTTGCCACAGTGTGGGCGATCTGTGTGTACCCTGGGAAAGCCGCTGTGAGTGGGAGCCTGCCGGCTCGCAGGCAGGGTGGGCGGTGGGAGGGCACAGCCCCCAGCTCTAACCAAGGAAACCTGGCTCCTGTGAAAGTGCCTGGTGGCGCTGCTCACCCCAGCATCTGCTTTGCTGTCTCAGGCCCAGTTCGACATCGCAGTCGCCAGCGAGATCATGGCTGTGCTGGCCTTGACCGATAGCCTCACCGACATGAAGGAGCGGCTGGGAAGGATGGTGGTGGCCAGTGACAAAGACGGGCAGCCTGTGACGGCTGACGACCTGGTGAGGACTTCCGGGAGGTTTCCTGGGGAGCTCGCAGTCTGTCGGGAGAATGGGGATCTCTTCCCTACGCCATATAGGGTGGGGATTCTGACAGGTTCTGCACACCGCCTCATCTCCACAAGCCTTGCAGCTGCCTAATGTCTTCCTTTGTCTTGATGGCTGGTCCGTACCTGGCCAGGACATGTGGAATCCACCTCATAAGAATCTGACCTTTCTTGCCTGCCTTGATCCCTGCTTTGCCTTTGAGCCTGGGGTGAGAAAGACATGGGCAGAGATGACAGTCTAGGGGCATGGTCAGCTTGGGCCGATGCCCCCCTAAAAGCAGGGTAGGGGCAACGGGGATAAGTCAGCCATTGCCCTAGAGTTTCCCTGTTGATTTGTGTGTCCTTTCCTCTCCTGTAGGGAGTGACAGGCGCACTGACAGTTCTGATGAAAGATGCCATCAAACCAAATCTGATGCAGACCCTAGAAGTAAGTAGTTCTGTTGATTTGTGTGTGCCTGTGTGCGCGTGTGTGTGCTCGTGCACGCGTGTTGGGCAGGGGTGCCAGATGCGCATGTATGCATGTGTGTGGAAGCCAGAGGTCAGCTCTGGAATTGTTCCTCAGGGGCTGTCAACCTTAGTTATCTGAGACAGGATCTCTCCCTGGCCTGGAGCTTGCCAACAAGGCTCGACGGAGTGGCCAGCTCCGCCTCTCTGCCTCTCTGGCACTGCGGAGATTACAAGCGTGCCACATGCCATCTTTTTGGGGCTTTTTCTAACTTGGGTTCTAGGTTTCAAACTCAGATTCTTCCTGGCGGGGACTTCACTGACTTGAGGTATCTGCCCAGCCCTGATTTTTTTTTTTTTTTGATTGTTTATAACACAGCATTTGCCTTCATAGGATGCCAGGCAAATGTGGGTCTGGCAGAGTGTCATAGGAACATTTTGGTCTTCTGAAAAATAAATATATAAGAAGTTGAAAGTGAATTTATCAATTCTTAGGTGTGACTTTCGTCTTGGCTTTGGTTTAGTCAACTAGAATATGGGCATAGGAAGTTAACGTCTGTCTGATACTTCCACAGGTGGCGCCACTGAGCTGTGTGACATTGTCTGTTTTAACTGCGCAAAAGAACTTAATCTGGCATGTTAATTATAAGTTCTTTGTTTTATAATTACACATTAGGGTTTTTTTTTTCCTGGTAAAATACAGTAAATACTAAGAAATGTTTTCTAAGAATGTGTCTTCATTTCACTTTAGTGATCACACTGTTCCTGTAACCTTTATACAAATACTGAAATTTTGTCTTGACTTCTTTGATTTAAATTGTTTTAATCAATACACACACATCTCAACATATATATATATATGTATATATATATACACACATCTCTCTTGCTCTCTCTCAGAGAGAGAGAAAGAGACAGGGAGAGAGTCTAGTGCAGAGTGCTTGCCTCCAATGTTCATAGCCTTGGTCCAGCAAAGTAAGTTAACGAGTCATTAAGTAAATATCTATTACTAAGTCTAAGACACTTCCACCCTGAAAATCTGGTTTCATTGAAGAAAAGGGTTTCTCCTAAGCAATACATAGTGCTGTCACGTCATGGCTAGTTTTTAAGATTATTTAAACAGATGGCTTATTTAATAATCACAGAATCTGATTAGGATTTTGCCTGCCTAAACTCTGTCCATACATGATTCTAAATGATCCTTCAGGAAGGAATAGCTCCTGGAATAGCGACCCTGCGGGTCTGCACCCAAGGGCAGCCTGGAAGTCTAACTGTGGGCAGAGTTAATATTTGGGCGCACCTATTACTCGTGGCATAGGAGACCATTGGGGATGCCCTGCCTCACTACAGGCGGCTTTGATGCCAGCCGTTCTCAGTCCTAGCTGCTCCTTGAAAGACCTCAGAAGAGTCTAGGATACTGGCTAGGTTCCGCCATAGACTCGGAGGGGCAGGTGTCTGGGGGAGCGGAGGGGCCTGGCTACCACAGGCTAGCCTCATCCAGAGCCAGACGAGAACTCACTGAAGACTTAACATGAGAAAGTAATCACAAGAGCCCAAATGTTCCCATGGATGAGCCACACACAGAGTGATGAGATCACCGAGTGCTGGAGCCCACTGTCTGGAGCCGTTGTGGCCACAGGCTACAGGCATTATCCGAAATTAAAGTTCAGTACAATAAAAAATGTAGTCTTTCAGTTGTGTGGCCGCATTTCTGCAGTTATATTTATTTAGGTTTTGGGGAAAGGAGTACTGGCTACATTTTACGTACCTTGTAGCTGTACATGGTCAGAGGCTAAAGTGCTAGGCAGGGCAGGATTGCAATGCTCTGCTGATGCTCTGGCAATCAAGTAACTGAAGTAATAAATGTAGAACTGTTTCTGAAAAGACCGTTATGGAGACTGGAGAAGCCAAAATTGTCCTTACTTTACATTCCCAAGCATTCTGCGTATGAAATAAAAATCATGATAAATACATTTATAAGTACAGATTTTTTTTTTTTTTAGACAATGTGTTTAACTCAAAGCACTTTATTTTATAGCTGCATCCACCTGTGTGTCTTTGTCCCTGTGTCTGAATGTCTGATGACACCATTTTGATCATTAGTCCACTCAGACTCCAAACGAGGAGTTTTAAAACCAGGATGGTAATCCTCACAATAGTTTTAATCTGCTCCTTGGCATTGGGGAGTCCCTTGCTTCCCTGGGTCTTGGGTTACTCACATCCGGAAGAGGTTAGCTCTCGCTTTCACCTTATTTGGTTCCGTGATTTCCAATTACATTTACACAAAATTATAAAACTCTAGGAGAATAGAATGTAGAGGTTAGAACTGCGATCACCAGGCTAGAGAGAAGTTGACCAAGTGGTTCATGTTCTGGTTAGATGGGAATAATGGGTTTTCCAGATGGGTCAACCATGCTAATGGTTGAACAAGAAACGTGAGAAGTATGTGACAGGGTGTGTCAGCGTACCTAAGAGACCCTGTCAGCTTTTCACTGCTGTAACGGATACATGAGATAAAGAAGGTGTAAAGAGGAAAGCGGTCTTTTGGCTCCCGGTGTTGGAGTTTTCAGCCTGTGTCTGGTTGCCCTGTTGGCTTTGGCGCTGTGTCAGAGAGCACAGATCTGAGACTCTATCAGAGATTCTGGTCTCTGATCTATCAGAACAAGATGCTCCCCTTATAGCCAGCACACAAGGACAGTATAAGACCAGGATCAATAACCCATCTCATGGACATGCCTCTTCCTGGGACCAAAGTCCTTACACTAGGCCCCATTTCCTAAGACTTTGACCACCTTCCCTTGGTGCCAGGACTTTACCACAGAGACCTTGGTAGGGACAGTCATGATCAAACTCCAGCAAAACATCCTGCAATGCACATATACCAAAACACCCTGTTGGACTCCTAGGAATCTTAATTGCCAATTAAAAATGAAAATTTCAATTCTGGGGAGATGGCTTAGTGGGTAAGAATGCTTGCTCTGCAAGCGTGGGAGGACCTGAGTTCGAATCCTCGTTGTCCACATATATAAGCTAAGTGTGGGCACACACACCTGTAATGGCAGCGCTCCTATGTTGAGGTGTGAGGCTGAGAAGGGAGGACCCTGGGCCAGCTAACCTGGCATGTTAAAAACAAGAGACCCTGTCTCAGAAAAAAGTGGAAGGCTGGGACCAAAACGTGAGGTTGTCCTCTGACGCTGCATGCTGACTGTGTGCCCCATGCAACTGTTGTCACACACACACACACACACACACACACACACACACACACAGACTTTAAAAAGGGAAATAAAGATTTGACTCACAAAGCATTTTTGCTGGTTGATGACAATAAGAAAAGTTCCAGGGAAGGTGACAGTCCTTTCCCTCTGTAATGCAGGATCTGCTTTAGACTAAGCAGTAGCCTGGAGTGGACCGTCAAGCCATACCGTGTCACCTGTGTCCCCTGGAGACCAGGGCCCGGCACCTCTGACAGATGGCAGCAATGAGGGTTGCAGTCTGCTGAGGAGCCGAGCCAGCTGCCATCCGGGGATGGAGCCTGTGCTTTGCCCTCATTACATTTCTCTGAGGCAGCAGTGTGCCCCAGGTGGCCAGGCTAGAAAAAAACGATGGAAGCTTCAGAGTCTTTATACAGTTTTTTCTCAGAGCGCCTGAAAGGTTTGCACAGAGAGCAGGGAGGAGCCGTCCGTGGTCAGAGGTGGGATGCAGATACTAGCTGTTCATGCAAGTGAACAGACGTACATGTTGGATGTTACAGTTCTCGCATTTTTCACATCACTTTGACCTTCTCAGGACCCGTTATCCTCTCTCCTGAGGTCTTTGGGGGAAAGCAAAATTTCACACTCACATGTCGGCTCTGAGAAGCTGTTTTAGTCTCAGACAATCTTTCGCCCGCTGTCTCCTGCTTTTGTTCTTTGCTTTCTCTTCTTTGAACCGCGTTCAGCTAATAGCCCATCAGAGTTCGTGGGAATTTTCCATACTTCCTGGCTGCCCTGCCCCCATCCCTTGTCCCTCCCTGCTTTCTGCTGTGTCAGCAAAGGGCAGCTTGTGTTTTCACAGGTGGAGCCAAGCCTTTATCTGAGCAGGCCCCCAATAACCTGGCTGCGCTTTAAATAAGGTCCCAGCGTTTTAATGGGAAAATTATTTTCAGATAGAACTAAAGTCTGTTGTCATCAATAAAGGAAAAAAAATTAAAAACACTGTAAAAATGACTATATTGACAAAGTTGGTTTAAAGACTTTGAAAGCCTAAAATTTTTAATTGAATTGGTTTTGTTGTGTTTGTAATTGTGCTGATTCGTTTTATGTCAACTTGGCACAAGCTAGAGTCTTTTTGGAAGAGGGACCCATGCCCCACCAGATTGGCCTGAAGGCAAGCCAACAGTTGATGTGCAAGGGCCTGGTCGGCCTAGGTTGTTTGAGAGACCTGGCTACGGAAGCCACGAGGAGCAAGCCAGTAGGCGCAACCCTCGTGACCTCTGCTTCAGCTTCTGCCTCCAAGTTCCTGCCCCGCTTCCCTCAGTGAGAGCTGTAAGCCAGAATAAACCTTTACAGTGATAAAAACCCTAACTAGGACAGTAATTCGTAAGAACTCATAAAGTACAGTAAATGTTAAATATCATAAAGAAACCCACTATTTTGTATGCTTTCTGAAAAAAAAAATCTAATAATGAATTTGAGTTGGGTATGGTGGTGCTGGGCTGTGGAACCAGTATTTGATAAGCAGAGACAGGAGGATCCAGAGCTTCAGAGTCACCCTTGACGGCAGAGCGGGTCTGAGGCCGCCTGGCCTGGGTAGCATCGTGACTAAACAACCACCACAAATTGTTTCCAGCGTTCATACATTTCCTCTTTGGGGGTTTCTCCTTTTTCTTTGCTTTTGTTATCTTTTGGTTGTGCTTGTTTGTCTTCTTTTTAATTATTCAACTTTATTTTATGTTCATCTATGTGAGACTGTCAGATCCCTTGATAATTGTGAGCTGCCATGTGTGTGCTGGGACTGGAACCCAGGTCCTTTGGAAGAGCAGCCAGTGCTCTTAAGCACTGAGCTATCTCTCCAGGCCCTTAAAGATTTACTTACTTACTTATTTTATGTACATGAGTGCTCTGTCTGCATGTATACCTACATGCCAGCAAAGGACTTCAGATCCTGCTATAGATGGTTGTGAGCCACCAGGTGGCTGCCAGGAATTGAACTCAGGACCTCTGGAAAAGCAGACAGTGCTGTTAACCACTGAGCCATCTCTGCTGCCTGCTTTTGTTATCTTAACAATTGCCAGATGTAACCTGTTAAATAGCTAGGCCATTTTTAAAAGATTTAAATAGGATCTTTTTTTTTTTTTTAAATGAGAAATCAACTTTAATATGAAAACAAAAATAGCCTGACCTTGTAATTGGCCTGCCCTGGCTCCTGTATTTCATGAGTTATATTGATTCTTATGCTCAGTTCTTCGTTTGACACAAAATCTCATGTAATCTAGACTGGCATCTCACTCCTGATCCTCCCTCCTGCTTTAACTTCCCAGATGCTGGGAATCCAGGTGTGTGCCACCATCCCCTCCCTCCTCTCACTGTGTAGCCCTGACCAACCTGGCACTCACTGTGTGACCAGGCTGGCCTTCTAGTCAAGGAGATACGCCTGCCTCTGCTGCCTGAATACTTGACTAATCGCTCATGGGGGGTAAGGGGATTGAAAATATTACTTAAACTATTACAGTTTGATTAAATTATTTTTAAAATACATAATACAGGCAATAAAAAATTTGCTACAAAGTATATTTTATGATCAACAGTCAATGAACAATAACTTACCAAAATTCTAACCAGAGGTGACCGCAGTTTTAGAGATTTTTGTCTCTTGTTTGGCATCAACTGTAGGCTAATTCTGTCCAAGGAAACTTGAGACATATTTGATGTCTGAATCAATGAGGGTGTCTTTGGTTTCAGTTTTGTTTTAAAGGATTTGTTGTTGTTGTTATTTTGTTTATTTGTATTAACTGTGTATTCATGTTTGTCTCTGTGTATGTTTGGAGGCTCAGGTTGGCCTTGAGTGTTTTCCTCTATCCATCTCCACTTTGATTTTTGGGCAGGGGCTCTTGCTGAACCCACAGCTCATCGACTGGCTAGACCGTCTGGCCTGCAACCTCCCTGGATCCATGTGTCTTGGCCTCTTCTACCCCCCTCACTTCTTGTGTGCTAACGTTACAAGCTGGTGTCACCATACCCAGTTTCTACATGAGTCTGAGGGTGTGAACTCAGGCCCTTGTGCTTTCACGGCAGGAATCACTGACTTAGCCGTCTCCCTATCCTGCTTTTTTACGTTGGGCTCCTGTCACCCAGACTGGTTTCTCACCCTTCCTATAGCTGGACATAACATTGAACTACTGATCCTTGTGCCTCCACCCCAAGTGTTGGAATTACAGACAGGCTCCGCCCGCCCTGGCTCACGGCACTTTTAGATCTCTCAGGAGATATGTGCATCTATGCATTGTAGACTCAGAATGACGGGGTTCACTTAAACGCCCGCCCTCTGTGGCACCTTGGTCCCCATCATCTCGTTTCCTTGGAGTTTTAACCTCTCCTTCTTCTGTAGGGGACACCTGTGTTTGTACATGCCGGCCCCTTCGCCAACATCGCTCACGGCAACTCTTCAGTGTTGGCTGATAAAATTGCGCTGAAACTGGTCGGCGAAGAAGGCTTTGTAGGTAAGCGGTTTTCTTCAAACTTTAGTGATTAAAGAATATTGATGAAAAGACAATGCCTGGGAGAGAGTCATCATAGTACCAACACGTTAAAGTCAATTTTTTCTTCCAGGGATTCTGGTGTGTTTTTGTGACCTGATAGCAGGGAAGTTCCCAGCCAATAGTCTCAATCTGCTTTGTTAGATTCCTACTGTCTGGTCCTGTCAGGAGTGGGCACCTGCTGTAGAGTTTGAACCGTGGTTACTAGCCATAATCTTAGGTCACAATGGTAAAGCTGCGAAGAAGCAAAACAAACAAGGATTGTGGAAGAGCACTTCATTTGACCCTGGGAAGGTTTTGTTATCAGAGTTTCCCTTGCCAGCAGGCAGTTCCCATTATCATGTAAATTCTCCTAATCAAGTATAGCAGTTCTTCACAGTTGCCCTCAGCCTGGTATCCAGAACTCACTTTATATCAAAGAACTCACCTTTTGAGTTCTCACGGAAAAAAGTGTGCCGGGTAGGAGAACCTAGATCTACACCCTGAAGCTCTGACATTGCAGGTTTCATTTGGGTTATCAAGACCAATTTAAGAATCCCTGTCTATGCCAAGTTGGGATCAAATGCAGGTTTATGTAATTCCATCCTCCAAAGGTCTGTGGGATGTGGCAATCCTGTACTTTGCTGCTCAGGCACCACATCCGCAGCAAGAGTGGCTAGGCACTCTCAGTGGATTTGCTCGCTGAGGACTCACAGCAGGTGAGCTAATGGCTGAGGAGGCTGGGGAAGGCAGATACTGAGTAGATAGGCACTTAAGTGAAAAGCTTCTAATGGATCGACTAGATAAGAGTGCTTCCAGGGCGAACTCCACGCCTTGTGCTGACAGAGCTCTCTGCCTTCAATTATCAACCAGGTATTTACAGACTCTGCATTATCATGACCAACTGTCTTTAAAGGCACATGCTGATGGGGTCTGCAAAGCACGCCAGCTCTCCTGTGGCCTGGACAAGGCGTTAGACTCTGGGGGGTGTTCCTTGAAGGCTTTCTCCTCCGAAAATGTGAAGGTGGACCAGATGTGGAGGGGTGCTCCTGATCCAGGGTCAGAAGCTGTGGGGTGGGAGCCGCCGCTTCAGAGTGGGAAGCAAGGACTTTCCTAAGGCTCAGACTTCTCCTTGGTAATAGCAGAACCCCTTCACTATGATATTCGATGATATCCAAGGAGAAATCGATGTGTAGACTGTGGGGAGCTGTGCAGAGGTCCACCATGCTGCTGATTGCCCCTCTGCCCTCTTGCAGTCTGTGGGGAGAGTTTCCCCGTAGGCATCTAGCCCACTGGGACGGTCAGAGCACCCTTAAAGTCATGCTAACTCGCTGTACCTCAGACTCCCGGTCTGCGGAGTTCATGGCGGAGGATGAGGCGAACCTGGCACACGTGGAGGTCAAAGGACAAGCCTGTGGGATTGACTGGTTCTCTTTCCACTTTAACGTGGCTCCTAGGGTTTCAGACTCAGGTCACCCTGCTGGCCCAGGCAGCACCTCTGTCCACTCAGCCGTCTCACCAGGCCAAAGACGGCTTCTGAGAGGGTTCCCTGATGGGTTTAAAAACAGGGCATGCGACACTGTGCCTGTCAGTTCTGGCCTACCAGCTACTGGGTCCTCGTGACTCTTCCTCCATTATTTGCACATGGCCAGTGGGGTGAGGTTAAAGTCTTTTTTTTTTATTGAGTTTATTTTGGAGCTGATTATACGACAATTAAAATGATTTTCATTTTAATTGTCGTATAATACACAGCATTTAGAGCAGCAGTTATTGGTCTGTGGGTGGGGACCCCTTTGGGGGTCAAATATCAGATATTTACATTACAAGTGATAACAGTAGCAAAAGTGCAGTCATGAAGTAGCAACGAAATAACGTTATGGTTGGGGGTCAGCACAGCACAAGGAACTGCATTGCAGGGCCGCAGTGTCAGGGAGGCTGAGACCCTCTGAGGAGAGGCTGCCCTCCTGGCCGCACGGCAGGAGAGTGTAGCCCGCTGCTCCGCCCATCTCCAGAACGCTTCATCCTTGTGCTAACCAGACCTTCCCAGATTCCAGGCACACGCCATCTGCTTCTGCCTTACCGACACCTTTCCCGCCCTCCAGTGAATGTGGGTGTGGAGGGAAGCGAACCAGTAGAGTGTGAGTACACTAGGGGAGCCGGGTGCTCCGTCGAGTGACAAGGAACCTGGAGAGAGAGGGCCGTCTCTTGCACAGAATCTTCTTCATTTACTGCCTTTTACTCTTATTTCTCATTCTGCCCCAATGTCCAGGCAAGGAATTCTCTTGTCTACCCGGAATGATTATTCTGAGATAATGGAATCAGCAGTCCATTTAGCCTTACAGCAGGCCTGCGTTCATTCAATTAGCTGCGTTTGTCAGATGAGAGCAAAGGGCTTCATGAGGAGCTTGGAAGTGCTGTGGTGACTGTAATGGCCCCATCTCGAGCTCCCCATGGGAGCCCACTCAACCTCCATGCACTGCTGAAAGGCAAGCCTCTCTCTGGAATCTAACCCGAGTTAGGGCTATTTTTATAAAAAGAAAAAGAAAGGAAAGGAAAAATAGCACTTTCTTTTTTCTAATTATTATTATCGCATTTAAATTATTTGTAAGAATCTCAAAATTGTTCACAAACCTTAGCTTTTTCTTTACTTTTTTCCTGCTCACTTAATTGTCTTTCACTCCAGTTTCTAGGTGAAGACCCTAGTCATAGCCACAGGACCTCCCAAGTCCCCTCCTGTACTTAAATACAGATAGAATGGTCCAGAAGTGTTGATTGTCCCGTCCCGCGGGACTTAGTTATTCGTGGGGGTGAAGGGGGTCAATCCTGAAAAAGATGGGGGAGAGAGAGAAAGGACACAAGCAGACGGTTGCCGGTCAAGTGTCTCTTTTATTGAACTTTGGTGTTTCTTTTA
>NW_026592890.1:763660-764161 GCF_907164565.1 Psammomys obesus
GGTTGCCGGTCAAGTGTCTCTTTTATTGAACTTTGGTGTTTCTTTTAAAACGTGGTTTTGGCAGGGCGGGGGAGAGGGGCGAGAAAAGGGGAGTAGTAGTGGAAAAATACCAAGGCCCTTGGTGGGAAGTTCCCAAGGCTAAGAAGGTGGGTTAAAGAGTTACAAGGCCCGAAGATAACATCGGTGGTCACATCGGTGGTCACGGATGTGTCCCAAAGCAAACAGTTTGGGGAACAATGGGTTGTAAGAAGCTATGGCCTGCTGGCGCCCGGTGCTTATCTGGCAGGTCAGGCCCTTAGGAAGGGTCCCAGGGCTTTGCTCCCAACAGTTGATGTATGCCCGTAGTCTTGGAAGGCTGAGGCAGAGGAACTGTGAGCTTGAGGCCAGCCCACACTTGTCTCAGTGACTCAACCATGCCCCACCTTAATCGATGAATAAATCAATGTAGCTGTGATGCGATGCCATGCTGGTACCCCTTCATATGTGTGATGCCATGCCAGC
>NW_026592890.1:764171-851199 GCF_907164565.1 Psammomys obesus
TGCGATGCCATGCTGGTACCCCTTCATATGTGTGATGCCATGCCAGCACCCCTTCATATGTGCGATGCCATGCTGGTACCCCTTCATATGTGCGATGTCATGCCGGTACCCCTTCACATGTGCAACAGTGGGCAGTATTCGTAGGCCTCACCCCCGGATGCTGGCTCGCTCTCTGTCACTGTAGTGCAGTGCCACAGACTCTGTGCTAAAGAAAAGATTCTGCTTTGACTTTTACTCTTTGCCGGGGTTGGGGGCCTGCATCTTCTGATGCTCTTCTGGTTGGCAGAGTTGTGAGACAGCAAAAGATGTTACACATCAAGAAATCGTGTGCGTGTGTGTGTGTGTGTGCGCGCACGCGAGAGTGTGTGAGTGAGTGTGTGGGGGTGCATGCATATGTGTGTGTGCGCGCATGAGTTTGGGTGTGTATGTGCATTTATGGCTGTAGGGTGTGTGGGTTTGTGTGTGCATGCGTGTGTGTCATGTGTGTGTGTGCATGCGTGGGTGTGGTGTGTTTATATATGCATGCATGGGGTGTGTATAGAACATGGGTGCATGTGTATGTGGATGTGGGTGTGCACTCGGCTGCTGGGTGTGCGGGTATGTATATGTGCATGCATGGGTGTGGGTGTGTAAGTATGTATATGTGTATGTGTGAGTCTGGGGTGTGTAGGTATGTGTTTGCATGGGTGTGGCATGGCTGTGTAGGCATGTGTTCTGCCTGCTCTCTTTTTTTATCTTTGTTTTTTGTTTGTATTGTATTTGTATTTGGGGAAGCTGTTCTCCACACACATGAGTGGAAGTGACACGGGAGTCCCAAAGAGGGCATCAGACCCCCTAATAACAGATGGCTGTGACCACACGTGACATTGGTGCTGGACAGCAAGCTCAGGTCCTCTCCCAGAACAGCACACGCTCTCACCGGCTCCTCCGGCCCCATCCCAGGAGCGATGCTCCTGAGACAGTCTCACTTCGTAGCTTTACTTGGCTGGACCTCACTGTGAGCACTAGGCTAATGGAGACTCTTAGTCTGCTTCCTGAGTTCTGGACTTTAGGGACCTCCTGGTCCCTCTCCTCACACACCCACCAGGATTCCATCACAAGGCCTGGACCCCACTGAATCCACATCAGCTCTGAACAGAGCTTGGGTCAGGCTCCTCCCTCCCATGTGCATAGTGTCTATCCAAGTCCACTGAGAGTGGGGAGATCATATTCCAATACAGCAATCTCCTGCCTTTGAGTGAAGGTGACCTTGGGTGCTGCTGGCTTTAGTCATCTTGCTTTTGTCTTCCTCCCTGTCCTTTAGGATGCTTGCAAATCTTCCCTCTGCATCTTCAGAGGAATTCAGGGAGTCGTTACACCCAGCTACTGACTTATTCTTGCCATCTGTTTTCATTGCAATGAAATGTTAAATACTCCATCATTTAGGTAGAAGAAAACCAGACCAAACTAAACATTCCTATAATTTCATCTACCCTTTAAAAAGGGAAAAAAATTGAGTTGAAGTAGTGTCCAGCTTCTGAATGTGGAGGCTCCTGAAGCTCAGCCTGATGACATATGAAACTCTCTGCTCGGTCAGGCTTCACTCTGCTAGGAAGTTCATTTTTGTGGCCTGAGTAATCCTATACATAATCACATCAGGGCTAAGAACTGGATTATTAGCAAACGGCCTGGAAGGGATGTGCAAACCCAGGCAGCTGCTGAGTCCAGGGCTGGATTTTAGACCTTGTGCTCTGAAGAGCTTCACTGCAGGTCTTGATTCAGTGTCCCTGGAGGTCTGAGTCCAGAGATGAGCGCCAGCTCCCATTCCTGGGCCTCTCAGTGCTGGCCTGTTTCTAGGGCACATGCTTTTGTACAGACTAGATCTGCTTGAGGTTTGGTTTTGGTTTTTAACAGCTGGTCATCAGCCCTTAAAAAAGAATAAAAATAATAATAAGTAGGAGGAGGAAGAGGAGGAGGGAAGAGGAGGAGGAAGCTCAGTGGTAGAGTGCTTTCCCAACATGGCCGAGGCTCAGTCCCCAGGCTGGAGAGACGAAGAGCACCTTAAGGTGGTCAAGAGCACCTGCGCTCTTGCAGAGGTCCCGGGTTCGGATCCCAGCACCCACATGGCAGCTCACAACTGTCTGTAACTCGAGTTCCAAAGGATCTGATGCCTCTTCCTGGCCTCGGTGGGTACCAGGCAAGCAGGTGCCACACATGCAGGCAAGCATACATGTAAAATATAAAATAAGCAAATGAGATTGGGATAGTGTGCTTATACACCACTTGGGAAAGTATTCGGGTTAAATTAACCAAGCCGCGTGTGCCCAACGCATGTTCGTGCTGAGCTCCCAGCCTCACACGCACTGTCCAGCTCTCAGCTTCTACACAGCAACTCCTGTTCCTCCAGCACCCGTTCTAACTTACAGCCACACAGTACAGGGTGTCGGTTAACAACCGCTTGGGTGGAAAACAGTAATCTGTATCACACTAGCAGCGCCTGCCGTGCCCAACAGACACCGTATACTGCTTCCTTACCCTCAAAAAGGTAAGGTACCCTGGGCTGGAAGGATGGCTCAGTGCTTAAGAGCACTTGCTGCTCTGCCAGAGGGCCTGGGTTTGATTCCCAGCACCCAGTTTACAACTGTCTATAACTCCAGTTCTAGGGGATCCAATGCCCTTTCCTGGCTTCTGGGGGTGTGGGTACCAGGCATGCATGTGATACACAGATATGTACAAACAAAATACCCATACACATAATATTAAATAATAATAATAGTTTTTTAATTTTTTTATGTGTAGTATCTCAAGATGAGATGCTATTTGCTGTCATCTAAGCACAACTCTTGTGCAAAGAGAGAGGGGAAAGTATCTCAGTATTGCTCTGAGTGTTTTGTAATTTTTTTCAGTTATATCTGTCTGTTTATACGTGTGAGGATAACAGGGATGGTGCTTATAAACCACACGGTTTCTGGCGCTGACGTGAGCTCTTTGCTGAGCGTGATCTGAGTTTACCTTCCATCCTGGAAGTCTGCTGTGTGCCGGGCACTGGCCTTGAGCTTTGCAGCTGACAGCTCACTGGTTTATGAAGGAGTCACAGTACTGGCCACAACTTACGCTTGAGAAGACTGAGCTGCAGAGGAGTTTGTCCCACGGTGACGCGCTTGGGCTGAAAGAGCAGCGATCCGAACCCAGTCCTCAGTGCCCTGACCCGAGCGCTTACTGCCTGTAAATATACACTCGGGCCCATCCCATTATCATCTAGCCCTCTGCTTGTACACTCCGGGGCTAATAAGTGTTGAATTAATGTGTGCTGAATAGTACACATCAGTCACAGGAAAGGTTTCCCCAGTGGCAGGCTGTCTGGATTGACACTAGGTTTTTTAATGATGAATGTAAACATATTAACCACGTGGTTTATTAAAGTAGCAAATAAATCAATTAAAAATAACTATATGAAGCCTGCTGCAGTGGCATGTGACTACAAGCCTCAGGTATAAGAAGATTACTTTCGGAGTTCAGGAGTTCAAGGCCAGCCTAGGAAATAGAGAGTTCCAAAGACTCCATCTTAACCAAAGGCAGGGACTGGAGCTATAATCAGTTGATACAGGGCTTATGTAACATGAATAACTCCATGAATGGAAGCCTGAGAACCTTGTAGAAACTGGGCACATGCCTGTGGTCACATAATCAGGAGGTGGAGGCAGGAGGGCCAGAGGTTCAGCATCAGCCTCAGCTACAAAAAAAAAATAGTAGTCGCAGGACTGGAGAGATGGCTCAGTGGTTAAGAGTACCTGATGCTTTTCCAGGGGACCCAAGTTGGGTTCCCAGCACCTAAGTCTCATGACTGACACTTAACTCTAGCTCCTCAAGATCAACACCCTCTTGGGCCTCTACAGCAGGCACATGTATAAACATGGTCTACGCTCATGGATGCACAAAACACATGAACAAAATAAAGATTAATCTTTTTTAAAGTAATTTTTTAAAGTCAAATGTTTGAGAAAGACGTTTTGAACTTTAGGAATGCTCAACCTGACCTTGACCATTTCTTTATGCCCTACATAATGCAAATGTGTTTAAAATGAGCCCTGTGGCTTGTTCCTGTTTGTGATTTATGTATACTCCAAACTGCGTGCTTGGAATATCGTTCTGCTTAGCATCATAAAATGCGGAGTCCAAATAAGACCCTTGTCAAAACATCGTGATGCAGAGATTACTGTAGTGATGGCTGACATAAAGTGGCTCTAAAGAGTGGTCCTGAGGTTAAGCTGGAGTTCTGTGACTCATGATTACGGGGCCCTTCTAAGGGATTTTCTCTAATGTCCATTGCACAATACGTTTTCAGATTACGTTATATGACTGCTATCCTAGCCTATCTGGGCCAAGAACATCTTGCCTCAGGATGCTGGACATAAGCCAAATTGCCTTTTATAGTTTCAAAAATTGCAATTATGTGAGGCTGTTTTCTACATTTTTTATCAGCATTTGGTGTAATTACAATATGGTACTGTTCCTATACAAGCCGTATAATTTTGAACAAGGAATGCTGAGAAACTGGCAGTTCCTAAAGGAGTATAATTTAGTGTGTCTTGTCCAGGTCGTCTTTGCATCTGTAGGGAAGGGTGTTCAGGAGGGAAAGCAAATTGCTATTGCTTTCTAAAGCCTGTAGGCCTCTAGTCACCTGTAACAATAACAGTTCTCACCATTTCACCATGAATGTTTCAGTTACAGAGTCTGTTGCCACAAAATCCACATAAGGGTTCTTGGTCCTGTGGGCTGCTTGTCTTGCTCACAGCAGAGGAGAGTGTGGAAAGCTAGAGACAAAGGAGGTGTCTGAACGAAGTGACAAGGACAGATCTCCAGCAATAGAAAAATTCAAGCAGAATCAAAAGCCAGGAGCGGAGCAAACAGCATCATACATGACAGAGAGCAACCCCTTGGGCATACCTTGTCAACCGACCAGGGCGTCCATGGCCACTTCTGCTACCCACCTTCTTAGAGACCTAGCCAGTGGGGTCAAGAAAGAACAATGCAAAAAGCAGAGATAACGTTTCCATTATTTATACATAAT
Organism: Psammomys obesus; assembly: GCF_907164565.1. NCBI lineage: Eukaryota > Metazoa > Chordata > Mammalia > Rodentia > Muridae > Psammomys > Psammomys obesus. The sequence continues at coordinate 769,222 of NW_026592890.1, forward strand.
CATACAGATATATCTAAAATTCAAGAAGCCAACTGAAAATTTATTGTAAGTAATAAAAGTTTTAGCTTGCTAGAACTTGCCAGTTGGCTAGAGAAAAATATGTAAAAGTCAATAGCTTTCCTTTATGTCAAGAATAAACATATTATAATGTGGGAAGTGATGCTATTCATTCATACCTCCACGCTATAAAACACCTAGGAATAAATTTAGCAGGGCGTGAACATGAAGAAAGAAAAAACAGCCATTTATGAAACTGAACATTATTGATACGGTAAGGCCGGTGTAAAGAGTGTTCCCATCATTTTCTCTGTCAAACATGACTGCTGTGCTGTAGCGAGAAAAGCCATGAGGGAATGTGAGCCGCTTAAAATGGACTTTTAATTTTTTAAAAGAGTATGTCAACATTTTGTCATGATTTCAGAAGCTCCTAAAACTCCATTTAAATGTTTAAAATTTGTTTGTTTGTTTAAGACGAAAGACTCTGTGTAGCCCATGCTGGCTTCCATCTCAGCATATAACTGAAGCTAGCTGGGGGCTGGTGACCGTGCTGCCTCCATCTGCTGGGATTATATAGAGTGTCATATGTCTGGCTTCAACTGTCTAGATGCTAAGAGAATTGGTCTTTATATGAAAAAAGAATCATAGACCCTAAATTTATCACCTCTCCTGCCTCCTTTGAGATGGTCTCAGCCTGGTTTGTGTTCTTGTCTAGGACAGTGAATCTGGCATGAGTAAAATGGCTGCACCAGTGTTTCTCAACTTCCTAATACCCTTTAATACAGTCCCTCATGTTGTGATGACGCCAACCATAAAATTATTTTTGTTGCTACTTCATAACTATAATTTGCTACTGGTATAAATCCTAACATGAGTCAGGCCTGGTAGTGCTCCCCTTCAGTCCTAACTCTCAGGAGGCAAAGGCAGGTGGACTCCGAGTTCGAGGCCAGCCTGGTCTATAGAACAAGCTTCAGGGGAGTTGATTAATTAATTAATCAGCTAATTAATTGAAATAATAAAAATTCACCGTGAGTCATAATGTAAATATCTGATACTGCAGGATATCTGATAGGTGACCCCTGTGACAGGGTCACTCAACACCCCAGAGAGGTTGCAACCCACAGGCTGAGAGCAGATATTATCTGTGTGACACGGGTCATCAAGTATATAGATATAACATTTTTATGATGCTTATTATCTCATCGAACGGTATACATTCCAAAGATTGTCTCCTCTTTTCTGCTCTCCCCCTTTCCCTCCTTTCCATTTTGTTCTGTATTGCTTTGTTTTCATACGGAGTCTTGCAGTATCCAGGCTGGCCTTAAACTTACTGTGTAACCAAGAACCTTGAACTTTTAACTCCCCTGCCTCCACCTCCTGAGTGCTGAGATTACAGCTGAGCCCACCACAGTCAGTTTATACATAGTGGTTAGGATCAAACTTGGTACATGTGGCATTCCAGGTACCTACCCACTGAGCTCCATCCTAGGCCCCCAAATTAAAGTTTAATCGTACCTATTGGCCTTGCAAAATCTTGGAGGAAGGTTCATGCACAGTAGGTTGAAGTCGTTTCCACGAAGATTGCAATGCCTAGCTATAGGTTCCAGCTTCAGCGTCATGAAGTCAGCATAAAGGACAAATTCATATCCTGATCTTTCTAAAGTTCGTGAGTAATCTATCTGGCTATTCACCCACAGGCCAGAAGAGGGCATTATAGGTGGTTGGGAGCCACCATGTGGTGGCTGGGAATTGAACTCAGGACCTCTGGAAGAGTAGCCAGTGCTCTTAACTGCTGAGCCATCCCTCCAGCCCGTTGCTAACGTTTTTTTAAAAATGGGATTTCATCATGGAATATTCCACTGTCAGAATAAGAATTCTCTGACTTCTGCTATGCAGGCCTGGTGCTTCTCTGCAGGGTCTCCACCTTGCTGTCTGTCCCTAGTTGTAGGGCCTGAGCTCTCACTAGAGTCACTGTCATGTTCTTGTTTGTCTGTCTGTCCATACTGTTTAGTGGTAAATCCCATGTCCCCCAACAGTCTATGACAGTGACCTTCTTTAGCCCCATAAGACCTTCTGGTGAGAAGTCCTACCCCCTGGCCTCACAGCAGAAGCCATAAATCAGACACTTGCCAAGCAGCTGGAGGGAAGAGGGGGAGGGGGTGTTGTCAGCAGACTCAGGAAGCCAAAGCAAGGAATGTTCTGGAAGCTCAGAAAAGCTAACCGGCTCCGGGTCAGGCCCAGGCCCCTCCCTGAGGTGACATCTGAGCAGCGAACAGCCCCAGCTGTGAGGTGGGTGTCTCTTTAGAAGAGCTGCCAGCAATCTGGACCATGAGATCCAGAGATGCAGCTGTCCTTGGGGGTCACACGCTGAGGGTGAGGGGTGCATCCCCCTGACGCTTGAGAGTCGGCCGAGCTCCGTCCAAGCACTCACGGTTCCACTGACGTAGGCCGGGAGTCTTTCTTTGCTTTGTTGTCAGTGCCCTACCTAGGGTGGATGTGTGTGTGTTGACATCTCTTCAGGAGGAAGCAGATGGTGTCTCGGATGGCAAGGCATGAGCTCACTGCTGCCCAGAGGAGCATTCTGAATGCCACTGCTTTCTGCTGGAGGGTGATGGTGGGGAATCGCAAAGGATCTTAACTTTCCCAGTCCCGTCCTTTCCCAGAGGTCTCCCAGCATTCTCTCTCTCACTTTCTCCTCCCTTCCCCCCCCTCTTTCTCTACCCTGCCTCTGAATGGCTGGCCTTGAACCTGACCATGACTTTGAACTTCTAATCATCCTGTCTCCACCTCTGGTGTGCTAGGATTACAGACATGTGCCAACTCACGAAGTTTATGAGGTGGTAGGGACAGAATCCAGGCCCACATACAGGCTGAGAGAGCCTTCTACCAACTGAGCCACATCCCCAGCCCATCTAGGAGCTCTTCTGAAAGGGGGTGTGCCCTTCTCATCTTTGCCCACGTTTAGTTATGATGTCAGGGCTCCGGCAATCATTCTGGACCCCTGGATAGTGGCAGCCTCAGATGAGAGAGAAAAATACATGCTTTTATTGGCATTGTGTCCCTTCTTCATGGCTCCTTGAATCTGTGGGTAAACCCCATCCTGATTGGTGGACTTGTGAAAACAGAGCCTACCTAACAGACATCCTAGCCTTTTTATGTAGATCATTTCCTCTGTGTATTACTTGCAGGCTACATGGGGTTTTCCTTCTCTGCACAGCATTAACTCTGGGACTGAAGTCAAGGCGACATTTCTAATTTAAAAGAGGTATGAGATTTGCTCTCAGTTTTACTGACGGAAGAGCTGAACTTCCAGAGGCTGGAATGAGGTCAGAACTCCTCATGTGGTGTGTGTAAGATGCAGAGGTCAGATGTGGATGATAGGTGTCTTCCTCTGTTGCCTTCCACCTTACTTTTTGAGTCAGGTCTCTTGGGGAGGCTGGCACTCACTCTTCTGTCTAGATCTGCTGGCCACTGAGCTCCCCAAGATATACCTGGCTCTGCTCTCCCAATGCAGGGGTTGCAAACATGTGTGCCTGGCTTTTACATGGGGGCTCAGGGTGCTCAGACATCCTGAGCCTTCAGCCCAGCCCCAGAGCGCTTTGATTGATGCCTCCGAGCCACAGCCCTGAGGAGAACAGCTGTTGGTTCAAAAGTTCTGGATTCAGACTTAAATTGAGAAAGCAGAAACCTGTTGCATTCATGTCAGCCTGGGAGTAGCACGGGGTGTGTGTAGGGCTCTGGAGGGTTTCCTATTCGTGGTGTGTTTAAGCCATTTCTATCTAAACTATCTGTCTATATTCTAAACCAAGAAGGGGTTTTCAGAGCAAACCATTTTCATGGTTATTTTAAGTATTCTTAGATATTATACCATTAAATTGTTGCCTGCCCTTAAAAGGTAAAAGCCACCTACACTCATCAAAAATAATCATGCAGTTTTATAAAGCAAACCAAAAGACCGAATGATATGGGTTGAAATACACAGACATGGGTGCTATTGGGATTGCTGGTGTTTGGAACTCGGAATATTTGTTCCGAGAGCTCACGGTAAGATTCTTGAAACTGAGTGAAACACATTCCATCTCGGTGCTGCCATGAATCAGAGAGGGCTCATCTGCCACTCTCATCAGAGGCTACACTAGAAACTGGTGAGAAGCAACTGCCAGGGTCGTTTCTGCTTGCACAGAAAAAGTCACACCTGCTCACACCTGCCTGGCTTCAGCTATGTGCCTGCTGCCCGATCTGCTGCCCTTCACGGGGAAACGCTGCTGTGAGCTGCCGTCCACGGGCAGGCAGCGTGTACGCCCAGCCCTCTTAGGCTATTAACGCTTATATTCCACTCTGGGGACAGCATCCAACAGCTGGTCTTGGCATTGGCCACGCCCTCTGAGGTTACAGACCCAAATGTCCTCCTTTTCCCCTTCACTGAGCATGCTGTCATAGCAGACGGCGCACCAAGCACGTAATTCTGATCCTTCCCTTCCCCAGTCACAGCTCTTAGGACCACAGGGCCTGTCCCAGTTGTGTTTTCATACATTTTGAACATATGTGCACAGGCATAAATAGAATGCAATATTGTGGGTTGTGTTTCGGAAGTGTAGTAGGCAGATGGTCCCTGTCTCTTGGTTTGACACAAACTTCACAATAGTATGAGAGTATCTTTATTCAGTGGACAGCATCCTGAGAAATTTGGGATCTCCATTTTTTGGGGGGAGGGGTGGCTGGTGATAAGTGACATGATGCCAGCCAGCCAGCCCACCATGACCAAGGAAACAGCTGATGGACTACAGTGTGGTATGCTGCTGGGCCAGACTAGACACTTATCGGGACAAACAAGGAGTGTCGGTACATATACACTGCTCGCCCATCCCGCATCTCTAAGCTCTGGCCTTGTAGGTTTCCCCCAAAATGTAGCCTGAGCCCCTCTAAGTTCCGGGGAGAGAGCCCCCATTATCAGTCCGTTGTCCCAGGATCACTTACTCAGTAATCCACGCACTCATCTCCTTTACTTATCTCTTTTCTCCATATCCTAGAGGAAGCGTTAGTGACACTCTTGAATGAGCTTTTGCCCTTTTATTACTGTAGCCGATTATCCCGCTTTGGTAATGTCACCCTCTTTTGCTACATGGTCAGGTAAGCCACCCATCAGTATTTTAAAAGTTCTCCTTTTAATGTAAGCTGCTTGACCTTGTTCCCTACGAAGAGATAAACACAGAGGCTGCCCATGCTGGACTCCGTGACACTCCCAGAGGTTTCCCCTGTCCTGGGCACCAGTGCTGAGCAGAATGAGCCAAGGCTTCAGGGGTCTGCTCGTGAGAAATGGACAGGCCCAGCTGTTCTTCTCCTAGATAAAGATCATGGTGCTGAAGCCTTTTCCAGAGAACGTTTGACTAACGTCCAGAGACAGAAGTCAGTTCTCTCTCCATCAGACACATGTACAGGAACCACCACGTCCAGAGAGGTGGCTCCGCCAGTCATATATGCAGACCTGGGCTTGGATCCCAGCCCCCGCAAAGCCTGGTGTGACCCCAGCACCGAAGGGTAGGGCTACAGGGATGCCGGCAGCCCACCAGAGCCGATTCACCCACCCAGCTGAAATGGTGGCTCCAGCTTCAGAGAGACCACGCCTCAAATACAGGGTGCAGAGAAAGGAGGAAGACCCTGACGCAGACTTCTGGCTTCCGTGCACACAGAGGTGTGTGTATACAGGCACGGAGACATGCATACATGCCACACACGTGAGATTATAGCTTTCAAGTTTAAAATATTTTGCCTCGGGAATCTGGAAATTATAAAAAGTGCTTTGTGGAAAGCCGTCTGTTTACTTGGCTTTCAGACTCCGTGATCAGTTTCTCTTGCTGCGTTATTGCTGTCAAGTTATCGTGAGGCAGAACGAGTCATCATGCTTTGCGTATTGTCTTCTTCAGGGGATCTATGGTAGAATGTGTGCCCCTCCACCTTTTCGTTCTTCTTCCTTACGCGTACTATCATAAACTACTCGTAAGAGAACGCTTTGTCCCATCTTTCCATTTTGTTAGGTCGTATTTTCTGGTAGCCATGCTAGACAGAATTCTTTATTTTATTTTGTATTTTTAATTCTAAGACAGAGCCTCACTGTGGCGCCCAGGCTGGCCTGACTGGCAGCCTTCCTGCCTCTGCCTCCTGGGTGCTAGAATTATGGGTGTGCACCACGGTACCCAGAATCCATCTCTGTGCGCAGGAAACATGGTGCCCACTTCTCACAAGCTGCAAGCGGTAGCACCAGTCATCCACAGCACAAACGCGCCCAAGCCAGAGCGTAGATTTTTATGTGAGAAGTAAAATTAACATGCATCACTGAACACAGTGGTGCACTCCCTAGTCTGAGCACTCTGGAGACAGGTAGATGGAGCTCCCTGAGTTCAAGGCCATCCTGGTCAATACAGCAAGCTCCAGGCCAGTCTGAGCTACCTAGTAAGACCCTGTCTCAGAGATAATTAGCATGGGTAACTTAATTTTTATCTAAACATTTTATTCCAAACTTAAATTTCTCTTTGGCCAGAATTGGCTTACAAAACAAGATGGCTAGTGATGGTTCTAAATGAACTAACTGTGGCTAGTTAACCCTCAGGGCAGGTTCAGGAGGACAAGTTCTGAATCTTCTGTTTAAAATACGTTGATATTTTTTAAATTCTCAAGACTATGTTACTATGCTCACACTCACAAATTTATCCAAGTGTCCTGTGTCTATTTATTTATTATTGGTTTTTTGAAACGAATCTTAGCCTTCAGCTCAGGCTAGACCATAACTCACTGTGGATCTGACGGGCCTTTATCTTCACGTCTTCCCGGCTCCCCAGTGCTGGGGTAGCAGGCTTGTACCGCCACACGCGGCCCTGTGTACCCGTTATGTCTTGTTGCCGTTCTCTTTCCCTTCCCCAGAGTACACCCCGAAAAGCTTCTCGTGCTCTCCAGCTCCAGCCTTCCCAGTGTGTGTGAACCTGGCCACCGGGCAAGGGGGAAGGGTCTTCAAAATAACATTAATTCGTGGTTTGACTGATCTCTTCCTTCAGTCTCCAAATATGTGCCCAGTAAGTTGATTTTTGTATTCTCTATGGAAATTCAACTCTATTACACTTAATAGAATCAAGGGACCGTGGATTACATAAACAAAACCTACAGAGCAGAAAGGAATTTGTTTTAGTAAAATTTCATAGACCTGAGATGAGTTAGATCCTTGCAGTTAATGCACTCTAAGCCGAGGTCTTCGCTGTTTTTTAAGCTGTAACAATAACGCTGAGCTTCCCTGGGGTTCATTTGATGACTCATCCCTGCTTGCTTAGTGTCCTTGTAGCCACTGAGAAAATAACTGAACATCCTCAAAGGCTAGCCCACCTTGAGCTCCAGCTCAGAGCGCATGTGCTTCCGTGACTTTGAACTGACTCTTCCTGAGTTCACGGGCAGACAGCTGCAACAGCAGCTGTCTACATAGGGCGGAAGGGGCCGGTGAAGACTCGTCTCCATTTCTTTTAGCTCTGCACAAAAGTTACAACCCATAGTGCTTCGGGGCAAAGCCTGGCTCCACGAGCCTCGCTCCTTTCTTTGCAATCTCTCGTCTGTCAGAGAGAGTGAAGCATGGACTGAACATAAACCAGTTTCATTTCCCTCTCCGAGTATAAGACCTCATTGTGAGAATTGACAGAACCCATACTGTGCAGACAGACATCCTAACCCATTCTGAGGAGAGCTGGTTCCAGTGACTAGTGCTGAAAACTTTAACAGTCCATAAATCTAACCCCGCATCCAAGAATAATGGAGAACTCGACATATTGTCTATTATATGTTACGTTGCTTGCATCACACAGAAAATTTATCACTATCATAAAGTAGCTATGAATGCTGATTGATTTTTCTTTTTATCCTGTGAGTCTTACGGAACAAAGAGCACTTATGTGACATAACAAGATGAAAATTCAATCCGCAATTCTGGTGATAATCCTCAGGTGTTTCAAGTATGAGAAAAATCAAGAAACCATGTTTTGCTTTTAAAAGGGTTTCTTCATGTGGGAGCCAAAAATGAGAATTTCAAAACTAAACCAGTTTCCCTTTCCCCGACCTGTCTGAACCTTGGGTAAAGAGAATCTGAGCTGGGAAATTACAGTTACCCACTTATCCAGCCAGTGCTGAGAAAACTGGTGCCTGGTTTAGGGGGACAGGTCATGGGGGCCTGAGGGCTCGGTGAGGACACAGGACCCCAGTTGGTTCTGAGGAAGGGGACACTGCAATGTGCTTGTGTGGCCTGTCTGCACTTTCTGTTAGGAACAAAGTCCAGAGGAACCTGCTTCCTGAAGAGCCTCTCTGGAATCTTTCTTGATTCACCCAAAGTCTCGTCTACCCTCTGCTACCCAAGTACTACCTCTGTTGGCATGACAACCAACAACTAGGAGAGATGATGGATAATCTACTAATCAATTGCTCTAAGTAAAAACAAATTTCTGAATCCAAAGAATAAAATAGCCTTGAAGCACAAGGTGTTAGGACTTTTCATTGCAAGTGCTTCACCTAGAGAACTGTTTTGTGGTTGGCTGATGTCAGCAAGGCAGTGTGGAGCAGAGACTGTAGTCCCTTGGGCCTTGGGTTCAGTCCAGCTTAATAACAGCGTGACCCTGAGCACAGTTATTGAAACCTTTCTGTGGTTAGCATCATAGGCTTTAGGCAGAGGGTTATGCTGGCCATGTGGACAGAGCAGTTACCCAGATCACATTGTCCTGAGCTCATTGTCCTGATGCAGGAGGCCCATCCCACTCTAAGCAGGTGACCTGAGCTATAGAGGAACATGCCCTGTCACAAGCCAATGACTGAGCCAATAAGAGCCGTTTCTCTGTGGCCTATGCTCCAGCTCCCTCAGTGATAGACTGTGAGTTGATATTTTTAAGCTGAAATAAATCCTTCTCTTCCCAAGTTGCCTTTGGTCAGAGTGTGTTATCCCAGCAAGAGAATGAAACTAGAATAAAGGGTCAGGTAGAAATGTTCAGTAACTGTTCCATCAGCACCATCTTCTCGTGTTTAGTTTTTAGTTGTTTTTGTTTGTTTGTTTGTTTGTTTGTTTTTTAACAGCTCCCTCCTCCCACCATACACACACCATACACACAGTAAGGTGGATGACCACCATCACCCGTGCCTTCCCATGCTGAGCGGTTCCCCCTGGCCCCTCCTTCCTCCTCATGCTATTAAGCCAGGAGTCACCTTAGTCCCAAATTGCCAAGTGGCACTGACCCCATTATTGATGCAATACATCAAAGCTGCGCTGAGCGGAATTTTTTATTTGGATAATTCCGACTCCAGGGTCTCAGTGGATGAGGTTACGGTGATTAACATGATAAGCTTGTGCAATCTTGTAGTCTAGCCTCTGGTGCATTCGTAATATTCTCAGAGGGAGTGTCTAGAAAGTCCAATGCTCCTTTGTTCTGCTTGAGCCAAAGCCGGCTGCCTGAGTGGGACGGAGCATTCTTTGATTTGGAAGAGGGCCGCAGTTTTGAGGATTATGGGATGCCTAGCAGTGTCTGTTAGATGCCAGTGATGACCAAAAATACCAGAAACTGTTTCCTGTCCCCATTAGTGGGGAGGGGTGGAGGGACACCGGGAGGAGCATCATTTCACTCAGAAGAACTCAGTGGCATTTTATGCTTTCTGCCGCCATAGTGAGCGAGAGAGTGATTGGTCAAGAGAAAGGGGTTAAGGCATGAGAACAGCCAGAGCTAAAGACAGGGAGACAGGGTGGCATTCAGATTTATCTACGTACAAGTAAATAAGTTAATCTCAGCACTTAGGAGGCAAAGGCAGATGGATCTCTGTGAGTTTGAGGCCAGCTTCATCTACATATTGAGTTTCAGGCCCACCAGGGCTACATATTAAAGTATAGAAGTAGTTTCAAAAAGCAAAGGTCACGCCAATGTTCCGTCCTGGATGAGACAGAGACTTGTGACACGCCCACCCGGAGGGTCTCTAAGCAGTTAATGCTTGTTTCTGGAGGTAGTCGTGGTCCTGGGTGGTACGGCCACTGCTAAGGCACCCTTGCTTGTGCAGAGGGCCCCAAAGCAAGTAATGACAAGGCATGAAAGGAGGAAGGCTTGCTGGGAAGGAGTGTGGCAGGAGGGGAAGGGGGTAGATGATGGGAGGTGTAGAATATGGGGTTTAAAAACAAAAGAAAGGCCGGAGTCGGGGTGCTTGCTTGTTGGATGATTTCATCTTCTTTACCCTCATCACAGTATTGAAGTTCAGTTGTGGGCTTGGTTGCCTCACTAAATGAAGACATCTCAGGCAGGAGATCGCACAGGGCAGCAGGGGCTCGGGGTTGTCGGGTGAGAAGAGGTCGGTTTTTCCTGAATTCCGTGGTGTGCACATTTAATGAGACGTGCTCTGTAGAGTGGTGGACAGCTGAACGTGTGAGGTGGGGACAGCTCAGGCCTGGGCCCTGCAGTGGGTTCCCCCGTCCTGCTCTCCAGAAGGTGAGCTGCCTGAGGCTTAGGAGCTAGAAGGAGGTCAGAGAATGTCATTCCTGAAATTCCTCACAGTTCCAGACTTTCGTGAACCTGCTTTTGATAGGACTTCTAGAAAGAGGTGGTATTCAGAAAGATGGGCGTTTACTTGGAAATCCGAGTCTTAATTGTCACCACCACCCTCTTCCTGTATACAAGGAGCCAGAGGTGTCAGAGGGAAACTTGGCAAATAGAAACCCTCTCCTTCAGGGGCTTTGCAGGGAGCACATAGCCAGCCTCATGCTGTTGGCAAGTGTAGCACTTTTGTGGCTGTCCTGACACTCCTGCTCTATAATTTTTACACCAGGGCTCTGAGTGCTCTCAGCGATTGTCATGGCCAAGCCAGCTGCCCACCCTTCAATCCCCTCCTGCACAGAGCCATCCTCTAGGTCCCCTCCAACTCAGACCCAGTGGCCCGCCCTTTTCTGAGCTGCTTGTAGGTTTTAAAGTTTGAATGAAGCCATCGGGCAGGATAACTTCTGTGCTGACTCCATGAGCCCATCCATCAGCATTTCCTGTTTTCATTCATGCTGTAAGTGAAAGAGCTGTAACAAAAAGAAGAGAGATTGCCAAGACAAATAGTGGCTGTGGCTTGCGCAAATATTACTTATTGCAAGCCTTTTTAAACAGGCAGCCTTCCGAAACCTACATCGCATGCTTTTCAGGAAAGCCGAGTCATGCTAAGTGGGCTTGCTTCGTGATTTAGGAATATGTCTATTGAATTCAACAGAAGAGGATTCTTTGGCTTGGCCCCTGAAATTTTTATCAGGGACAACCAGTAAGATAAGGGAATAATTTGCTTACTTAGGTCACTGGGGAGGTTTAACTGGTTGGTGTTTCTCCGGAAGTCCTGAGGAAATGAAGCCTGCAGGAAGAGTGACCTGTCCTTTCTCACAGGCCCAGCCTTCTCATCAAGGCCCTCGGGGCTAAGGCCGATCCCTACAGTGTCAGTCTCCAGTTAGTCACTGATGCTGCCCTGGGAAAGGGCTTCCTGCTTCAGCAAATACCCATCCCCAGCCAGCCGTCCCAGGCTGGCCGTTCACTCTCTCCCTTCTCCTTGGCAGCCTGCAGTGTGGAAACAAACAACCGAAAAGCACGTACATGCTCAGAAAACAGAGTCAAAGCTTTCAAAGCTTGGGAACCTGGCTCTCCTCTGGCCCCTGCTCATCATTTTGCCAGCTGGAGTCCCATTTTTCCCTCCCTTAACTGAGAGTCTCTTTTCTACCAGTGTTTTGTTTATTTCTAGTGTGTGTCTTAAAATACGAAATTGGGGTTAATTGCTCTGTTCAGCCATCTGAGGTGACAGTATCTTCATTGTCAGGTGTGGCATCTACAGCATTGCATCTTTGATAAATAATCAAAATGGGTTTGTAAGAAAAAAAGAGGGTAAGTAGGACGGACATGTCTTTCTTCCTATTTTTTAATGTGTCCATCTGTGGCTGTTGAATTGTGTGACCTTTGCATTGGCTGCTTCGTCCCACACTTTTTGTTACTGCCTCTGAGGAGAAGCTAGTAGAGCGGGCCATGAGGGTGCTGCATGTCCTGAGAGGGGTGCTAATAAGAGGGTGAGGGGTCAGGAGGATAGAAGCAATAGCAGAGGGAGAAGATGCCCAAGAGGACAAAGGGAGGCGAATCTCCCTCTCTGAGATCCAGATAAGCCATTGAACTGGGTTTACGGAGAGGAAAGGAATTTTCCGGGTGGGAAAAGAACAGAAATGACAGTAATGTAGTACTGATCTCTTTCAGGAAGGTTGATAGCTTGATGCTGCTACAGAATGAGGGGGGAGTGTGTGTGTGTGTGTGTGTGTGTGTGTGTGTGTGTGTGTGTTCGCGTGCCACAGGCATGTTCCTATATATGTATGTCTTTGCATGTGGGTGTGCCTGTATGGCAGAGGCCAGAGAACAACCGCAGGTGACCTCAGGGAAATACTCACCTTCCTGCCCAACCACCCACTCCTGCCCGCCTTTTTGGAAACACTCTTTCATAGGTCTGAAACTCCCCGATTAAGGCTAGACTGGCTGCCCACCCAGTCCCAGGGACTCTCCTGCCTCTACCAGCCCAGTCTGGGATTACAATCATGCGCTGCCATGCCTGGCTTTTTATATCAGGGGCTCTGAGAATCAAACCCATGTCCCTGTGTTTAGACAAGGCCTGTACCAACTGAGTACCTTCCCTGCCCTGAAGCGTGGACAGAGACCGAGCAGGGATGGTTTGCATGGGCAAGGCTTCCTGGTGAAAATGGAAAGGATTTTCTTCCTTTAGGTAAGAGCGCCTGTGACTGGAGGAGAATGTGGGGTCGCAGTGAGAGTTAACACAGAGTAGCTAGTGCTAAAGATGGGGAAAGACTGTAACAAAGGCATTTGTCCTCGGCACCGTGAGCAGGTGTTTAAGGGCTTAGAACTGTGTTAGTTAATGCTCATAGTGCTGAGTAAAACATGGAGACAAGCAACTTGAAGGAAAAAGCGTTCCTTTGGGCTCCCCGTTTGTGGCTGTGACCCACTGTGGCAGGAAAGGATGGTAGCGGCATGGCGCCACCGTCAGGAAGTGGCAAGAGGAGTCGTCTTAGCCCCGTCCCTCTGCGTCTGCGTGGCCCTTACAGCTCCAGCATCCTAGAATCTCCTTTGTATCTTAAGCTTCGTCTTCATAGCTGTTTCACGGGCACCTCTCGGGGCAACCTCGCAGGGGTTAGAAGTCATCTCTAACTTGGACCACTGTGGATGGAATCATGAGAATGGTCCCATCTGGCGTGTAAAGAAGGAATGTCCTTTCGATTGTTCTGCTATAAATCTATTCAAAGAAAAATTAAATAAAAATCAAGGAAGGGGGCCCGGGCACTGGGGGAAGGAGAATAAATGAGAACAAGGCCATAGAACCTAGTTTTTTCTATGGTAACTTAAAACATTAATTTTAAACCATAAAATTGACTTGTCAAATGTGTATCAGTGGTCATAAAAGATGTTTTATATCCTTGGCCCATAACCTTGCCCTTGGAAATGTATTCCAAGAATCTACTTTGAAAGAGATTAAAGCTCACATGCAGCACAATTCCAGTGTGTCATTGTGCGTGCTGGAGTCTGCCCAAGTATTCAGCAACAGAGGGAAGAGTTCTACAAATTTTGGCACATCTATTTAACAAAGTTATAAGCGACTATTTTTATAATAATTATAATACAAAAATAAAATCATAATTTTAAGTTGAAGGAGACTACAGAATTATGAGGTTCTGCAAAAAGAATAGGTACATGAAATGCTTAAAGAAAATAATAAAAATTAAGTGTACGTGGAGTCTAGGATCACATCTAAAAAAATATTTCCATCAGTTCTTGTTAAATTCTATTTCCCATGAAAACTAGAGCTATATCTTCATTTGTTTACGTGTGTGTGTGTGTGTGTGTGTGTGTGTGTGTGTGCGCACGCGCGCGCGCTGCTGAGGATTTGAACTCATGCACTCATGCAAGGCAAGCATTGTGCTACCGGCTTCAACCCCAGTCCTTATATATTTTTATAAGACCATAGTGTATTCGTTTACTGCTTATTCCTATCTGTATAATGAATTATGGCCTCAGCCATCCTGTCAGTAGGTGGTGTGTATTCCAAAATAGTTTGTACATCAGTAGTATTCTTCCAGGATCATAATGGGCAGTCATTGCGTATGAGTGTCTTGTTAAAATACTGATTCTGTTGGGGCTGGACAGATGCTCAGAGGTTCAGAGCCCTGGCTCTTTTCCAGAGCACAGGGTTTGATTCGCAGCACCGCGTGGCTTATAACTGTGTAACGGGATCCATGATCTCCTGGCCTCTGCAGACACCAGGTGTGCAAATGGTGCCCAGATCTACCAGCAGGCAAAACGCCCACGCACATATGAGCGATTAAAATGTGTTATTTTAGATGTTCGTTCTAGTTGCGCAGATCTCATGGGCCCAGTATCCCACCTTTTTAACAAGCCCTTACGTGCTGTTGCTCTAGGTCCATAGCTCACACACTGAGCACCAAGGCTCTGTAGCTCTCCCCTGGGCAGAAAGATGATGCTACTAACCCAGGATCTATCACGTCTGTCTGTCTGTCTGTCTGTCTGTCTGTCACCTCACAGACGCCACAGTGACATGTCTTAGTTGGGGTGCAGGCATGCACATATGTGTACTTGTGCCCCTGTGGGAGACCTGGGATGGCCTATGCTGTCACTTTCTACCTTCCTGCTTTGAGTCAGGGCCTCCAGATTCACCTGGACCTAGGCTGGTGGCCAGTGAGCCCCACAATCCTGTCTCTGCTCTTTACTCTTACAGATGCAGCCACAGCAAGATTTGTTCATGGATGTAGAGATCTGCACTAAGTTCTTCGTGTTTGTACAAGGGTTCTCACTTAGCCGCCACGGTGGCATTTCTATCGGCTACGAAGGAGCCCGTAGAAATGACAATGATTCTGAATTAAGCTGTTGTCTTTCATCACATCTCCCACTTGAAATCCTTAAGCCATGCCTCCAGCTTAAATTTTGCTCATCAACAGAATTGATCAGGGGCCCAAAAATAAAAGCAAAATAACATTATAATATTGTTATACTATTAAAATAATGTGTTCTAGATAGGCTATAAAGAACAAGGCATGATATTATGTGCTTGTCCCTTTGATAGAGTTTGGAGCCTGGTTGCAAAGCTGAAAATCCCATCTATGCTAGGAAAAGCTTTGGTTTGAGCTATAATACTGGGGCTAACAGTAGAAACCTGCCTTGTGCTGTGACGTTAAGCATCTTCCATCGTGACGGCGATGTCAGGTTAGCTTTGTGTAGACAGGAGGTACTCTGCCTTGTGGCCTTGTGGCAGGAGCCATGGCGAGCACTTGCACGTTACTAAACATGGATTGGCAGCACTGGCTACAGTTTTCTGATAACAACAGCCCATTCCCAACTTGTCTCCATGCAGTGACTGAAGCTGGCTTTGGGGCTGATATTGGAATGGAGAAATTCTTCAACATCAAGTGCCGAGCTTCTGGCCTGGTGCCCAACGTCGTCGTCCTGGTGGCCACTGTCCGCGCGCTGAAGATGCACGGAGGGGGGCCAAGTGTGAGTTCCGAGTTTGGTTTGGTTTGGTTTGGTTTGGTTTCCTAGCTTTATAACAGAAAGCCAGGAGCTGAAGAGATGGCTCAGTGGCTAAACACACTCACTGCTCGTAAGTGACTCACAACTGCCTGTAACGCCCTGTTCTGGATCCCACAGGCACATGCACGTAAATAATAAGATAAAAATGTTAAAGCTATATGTGGGCTGGAGAACTGGCCTCGTGGGTTACTTGCTCCTCGTGCAGAGGACCTGAATCCAGTTACCAGCACCCACGTGATGGCTCACCAGGGATCTGATTTGACCTCCTCGAACACCAGGCACACATGTGGTATATACATAGATACATGCAGGCAAAACACTCAGACACATAAAATAATTTTTTAAAAGTTGGGGGGGGGTAGGTGTTGGTGCACACCTATGATCCCAGCGCTCAGGAGACAGAGGTAGGTGAATCTCTGAGTTCAAGGCCAGCCTAGTCTATAGGGCCAGTTCTAGGAGAGCCAAGACTACCCAAAATTTACATTTAAATTTTAAAAAGTCATATATGGTAGGTTGCACCTATAATTCTAGCATTCAGAAGACTGAGACAGGAGGATTGCCACAGGTTCAAAACCAACCAGACTCAAAATAGAACCTGTTATAGTGCACACTAGGTGTTCCCAATTGTCTATAAAGCCTCCCCTCCCCCAGAGATCGTGTGTCAGCCACTTGCTGGGCCCACACATGGCTTCTGAACAGCACTGTTTTAAGTCATCCCTGCCACACTTCAGTGAGCGGGCGGACCGGGTCAGAAGCATGGAGCTCCCGTTCCTCCATCAGGACCGCTGGGGTTGGCGGGAGAGCTTTGATGGATGTTTTCCTTGCTTCTGTGGATACTTTTTTGGCACGAGGACACTATAGGTGATCTGGTTTCCTTCCTCTGTCTCTGCCGATCGGACTTCACCTTGGGACTCTAGCACAGTTACTGCTTCTGAAGAACCCTGTTTGGGAAACACAAATCCTGATTTTTATTTTTATTTTTTCTAAATAAGCACTCAGTATGTAGCCCTCACTGGCCTGGAATTTTTAGGGATCCACTTGCTAGTGTCGGGATTAAATGGGTATGCCATCACCTATTTGTTTTAATGTATGTGAAGACTTTTGTCACCTATCTTTAAAATGTAGAAAAAAAGGTCTATACGTGTGTTTTAAATTTGGTTGGTTTTTCAGTTTAGAAATTTGCAAGTTGGAGGGGCAGAGAGATGGCTCAGTAGATAGAAATTTCCAAGTGGGAGCATTTTTATTCAAAGCTTCATTATCATTTTCTCATCTGATCTCATTATAGCATACTGGTGCATCAGACCTAGACCTCCAGACTATACAGTCATCAAACTTACTTTCTTAATTAGAGTACTGTGTTCATAAAACTCCCTGTCAAGGGTGGTCACCCAGTGAAAACAAGTAACAGTTTTGCCACTAGCAAACAATGATCCTCTGAGCATTTCTTTGTAGCCGGCACTTCTTTCAATCCCTTTTTATAGCTGAGGAGCCAAGACTTGCTGACTTTGGAGACAAGCCTGAAGCCACGAGTATCAGTCAGACTCCCTACTCCGTCCGCCACGCACAGCTGGGTGGTGAGGGCAACACCGATGTTCTAACTCCAAGGACACGTAGAGCCAGGCACCTCAGCACTCCATCTTACCCTAAGTTATCATCTCAAATGCAGCATTTGCAAAGACTCATAACTGTAGATCCTAAGCAGTTTTGATTGTGCTCAGTTGTTGCCCTTGTCCCTCCATTTTAGACTTTGAATCTTTAGGCCAACTTCTGCATGCAAAAAATAAAAGTTATAGGGACAGGAGAG
This sequence comes from Psammomys obesus, assembly GCF_907164565.1. Taxonomy (NCBI): domain Eukaryota; kingdom Metazoa; phylum Chordata; class Mammalia; order Rodentia; family Muridae; genus Psammomys; species Psammomys obesus. The sequence goes on from NW_026592890.1 coordinate 786,631, forward strand.
GTGGCTCGGTGACAGATCACGGGCTGCTTGCTCTTCTAGAGGACCCCGGTGTAATTCCTTGCACACTCTAGCAGCTCACAACTGTCTGTAGCTCCAGGGGCTCTGACACCATCACACAGACACACATACAGGCAAAACACCAATGCACAGACAGAGGGGGAGAAAGACAGGAGAGGGGGGAAATAATAAATAATAAGTAAATAAATATATGGAAAATAAAAAATATATGTTTAATTTGAAATAGTCTCTCTCTCTCTGCCACTCCCACATGTAAACTCAAAGAGCTTAAGCGCTTTGATCCTCTAGAAGGTTTAGAGTCTGTCTGGTCTGATTTGGTCTTCATGAAATACGGGGGGAATCCTGCAGCCACATAGGGACCAGCAGTGGGAGCAACACGCCTCTGTTTAGGGAACTGCTCAGACCTGGAATTTCCAGTCCAGAGTCTTTCCAGACCTCCAGACTATAAAGATGCTCGACTTGATTTCCAGCCCTGCACTTCTTACCGTATGTGTTTCTGATGGCGGGCTGTGTTCTCTTCCACTATCCCTTTCTGTTCCCTCCATCCCTACTTAGTGCTGTGGGTCTATGGCAGAGAAGGTAACAAGGTTTGAGGCCGTGGGTAGAAACGCTGACCGTTTAATCGGCTTCCCGAGACTGAAACACATACCTGATAATCCGCCCCTAAGGACTGCTGCAGTCGTGTGGACATCGGTTGTGCCCACAGCAAGGCAGTAAGTAAATCAGGCTGGGAGCCCAGGACAAAGCAAAGCCACTCGCTTCGTACGGGGGGGGGGGGGGGCGCGGAGCACCTCCTTCTAAGACTCACCACCCCCGCTGGTTCTCCCCAGGAGGACATACCCCCATAGACATCCAGGGAGCATTGAAGGACCAAACGATTGCCCCCGAATGAGCGATAGTGATCAGGGGGGCTGCAAAGAAAGGGCCAGGGCTTGGCATCACAGTATCTTATAAATGTATCTCTCCTCAGAGTCTGGATCCCTTGCACTCAGGAACTGTCTCATTATATTAGTTGCTGTGCCCCGGGGCCTGGCATATTCCGTATCCAGGAAACGTTCTCAGTAATTGAGTCGCAAATGAACTTTCATCCGTCAGTCCTACGTCCATATTAATCCATGTTGCCCACCACAGTGTCTGCTTTCTACTTGATGCAGTTCTGCGGTGATATTTTTGATCCTGTGTAATTTCTGCTTCCTTTCAACATGTCGCACAAAGAGCCATGGCTGCCTCGTGTGTTTACTCAGCTGAGGTCTGCTTTTCTAATCCATTATTTGTGCAGTGGAAAATCCTGTGACCTTTGAACTTGCCCATTTTGACACAGTTATTTTTCTCATTGCTGGAACCGAATACCTGAAAAGAAGCAACTTAAAAGAGGAAGGGGCTTTCAGGTGCTCATGATGTGAGCCAACAGGGTAGGGGCCGTGAGTGCAGGGAAGAAATGGTGACAGGCGCAAGGGGCCGATGATGGTAGTCAGGAAGCAGGGGCGAATGTTGGTCGTCATCTGGCTTGCGCTGACCCCGGCCCTGGGATGGTGCTGCCTGCCCTCACCTGGGTCTTCCCTCTTAGATGAAGCCTCTCCAGAGGCTCCCTGACAGACACACCCAGGGGATGCTCTTAACGCCCCGGGCATTTCCTAATGCCTCCTGTTGACAGTGAAGATTTAAGAGTCGCACCACCAGCATTGTAAGTTCACAGCCTGACTCCCGATGGCTGACCACTCTTGGTGTGGTGTAAGAGCTGACCTCCCTGTACTCCTGAGTCGACAGTCTTTTCCCAGTTGATCCTTTTAATGAACAACAATAATCGGGGTTCTCCACAAAGCGGAAGTCACTGGGCACATGGGTATGTACTGGGAGGTTGAGGGTAATGAAGAATCAGGTCACGTGATTATAAAGGCTGCAAGTCCAGAATCCAGGACCTACATATTCATCTGGAAACTCAGGAACAGTGGACCGTGCAGGTCCAGTCTGTGTTGTATCCTAGTCTACTGCTGAGTTGAAATCAGCCAGTTATGGATACTATAGCATCCTGCTTTTCTGGGGTTTCATCCAAAAAATATCCTCACGAAAACACGCACAGTGATACTTGACCAAATAGCTAGACACTTGAATTCCCAAGTTAACACATGGAATAAATCATGTTTTGGCATGTGGGGCACTGACCAGATTTCACTGAATTGTTTTCTGTATTAATAAGTAATTGCCTCTGCACTATGTCTTAAGTGGTCCTTCTTTCTTTTGGCTTAGGGTGGGGTGGATCCATTTCCCCAAATGTGTGCAAGTCTCTTTCCGGGATCTCCTTCAGTTCATCTGGTCACCAAGTCTTATGATGTCAGTGGAGATCCAAAGCTCCTTCATGTTTGTCTAACCTACAAGTGACCCTTTTCTCGACTATCTGCATCTTATTGACGGATTTTATTGTATTTCTTGACGTGTGGAAGCTTCAGTCTACATAAGCCCAGCCCTATCCCGCCAAACCTTGTGTGCATTTGACATTTCCTATAGGTTCTGCGGTCTCTTTGGATTTCTATTCAAAGGATTCAGACATCTCTTCATTGCCTTATGTCATACAGAGCTTGTATATCTTCTTACAGATCTGCTCCTGTCTGAATTCTCTTAATTGTTGTACTGATTTAACCTTCTAAGTCTCTGCGGAGTTCTGTGCTGCCATTCATTGCGGAAGATGAGTTCCTTTTCTTCCTTCCAATCTATACTCTTTTTCCCTTATCGCTGGCAAGGTCCTCCTAATTGCAATGCAGTGTTGGATGAGGGTTCCTGCCGGCTGCAGGCATCTTCGTCCTCATTTTAAAGGGGTTGTTTAAACAGCTCATCACTAAGCATGTTGCCTAAGATCCATTTTTAATGAAGATTCAGGGATTACCTTCTATTTTTAATTGGCCAAATTAGCATAAAAACTGATGCAGGTTTTTCTTCCTTTTTTTGAGGTGACAATTTTGGTTTTTCTCTTTAAGATTGTAAGTGTTGCTTAAATTATCATTACTTGTAAGAAATCTTACCTTGGCAGAAAAGCCCAATTTAGTCAGCCGTGTCTGCTTTACAGATAACTGGGTTTTACTAATCAACTTGCTAACGTTTTGAGTCACTTCTCATCCATTTATATGAGTAAGATGTTAGCTACACAAAATGTTTTAAATTTTGAGGTATTCTTTTTTTAACTCTGCAAGGTTTGTATAAAAATTACAGTAACTGATTTATCCAAAATTGAGTAGAACTCTCCTATAAAACCATCTGGGCCTATTGCTATAGAGAACTTTTTTTTTTTTCCCATGTCATGGGGTGGGTCTTAGATTTTGTGTCTTTTTATTTCAGGTAACTGCTGGGGTTCCTCTCAAGAAAGAATATACAGAGGAGGTAAGAGGAGCTAATCGTTCAACCGAATTAATGGTTAGCTTCCAGCTGAGCATCAGTGAATGTACCTTCGCCAGCGACTTCTAAGAAATGTGCTTTTATGGATGAGGAGATGGTCCAGTGGGTAAACTCATGCTTACCTTGCAAGCACAAAGACCTGAGCTCAATCCCTGGCACCTACATGAAAAATATCAGTTATGATGGCACATGCTTGCTTTCTCAACACGAGGGAGGCAGACATGAGTGGATCCTTGGGCTCACTGGCCAGCCAGCCTACTTGGTGAGGTAGAAGGTGCTTGAGGAACAGCCAAGGTTGTCCTCTGGCCTTCACACGCATGCACACACGCGATTCCTTGAGTTTTTAAGAATGCCTATGAAAATGAGCAGGATCGAGGGGTGGAAAACATTCCATTATCTCTTGAAGCTGAAGAAAAGAGAGATAGACTTATTTGTTGTTCTCTTCCTCCAAGACAGCTATCCAAGTCCAGAAAAGAGTGAAGCTTGTACCTGTGTCTTCCTTTGTGGTAGAATAAACGCTGACTCTTTTGGGAAGTGCACAGATATTTTCATGGCTTACGAGAGGGCAGTAACTGTCCTGTAAACTGGTCAACTGGTGGCAGTACTGCTGAGCTCCTACAGGTGGCGCCATGGGTTTAATCCAAATTAGCCAGGCAGGACGCCCCCTCAGCATCCCAGGGACTCGGGCCTTTTGCTCCCCGGGCTGCAAACGGTGGGTTGCTGATGCTCTGACGGCCAGTCCTCCATAGTTGCCCGGCCCAAAACTCAAATACATGTGCTTGACTCCAGAATAGTTTTAGACCTAACTTAAACATGAATCACCTCTGTCTATATCCCTCTTTCTCGGCAGCACAAGGTCTTTCAGATGTTTTAGGACAATAAAGTAAGAAAGGATAAAAGCAGATGTAGCCAGTGTCTTGAGGCTGGTCTAGCTTGTGGGTTTGGGGGCTGGTGGCAGGTGAGATGTAATGACATGGAGGCCGATTTCCTTCCAGAACATTCAGCTCGTGGCTGATGGCTGCTGTAACCTACAGAAACAAATTCAGATCGCTCAGCTCTTCGGGGTCCCCGTGGTGGTGGCGCTAAATGTCTTCAAGTGAGTCCAGCTCTCTGCTCCCTGTTGGGCCGCACTAGCGACCATGTTTGTGTGCTGAGGGCCCTTGGCTTTCTCACTTTCATCTGAAAGACACAGAATTCTGTCTACTTGATTTGGTTTCATTTTCACAAATGTGTTCTCAAGTGTTGCTGTAGAAATGAAACTCAGATAGTAAATTACCATCTGTTTGGTTTTGAGGGGGCTTGTTTTGGGATTGTTGTTTTTTTCCCCTCATTCTACCCGGGGCTTCTGTCTGGCAGACTGAATGAATGATCAAAAGGAGTAGTTACGGAATTTTCTAGATTAAAAAAAAAGCATAACAACTTGAAATATTTGAGTCATGTTAGAGAGGATTCTTTCTTCGTGCTTTTCTTCAAGTCTGATTTATTTAAACACAATGTGACCACTTTTGCTGTTTGAAATCTATTCAGTGTTAGGGAGTGAAGTTCTATATAAACCGTTAGTCTTCCTCTCAAAACATCCCTAAGTGAATACAGATGCAGAAACCACAAACGTTCTCATCACCAGGACTGACACCCGCGCGGAGATTGACTTGGTGTGCGAGCTTGCTAAGAGGGCTGGTGCCTTTGATGCGGTCCCCTGCTATCACTGGTCTGCTGGAGGAAAGGGGTCCGTGGACTTGGCCCGGGCTGTGAGGGAAGCTGCAAATAAGAGAAGCCGTTTCCAGTTCCTGTATGATGTTCAGGTAAGTCACGACGGCCGTGACAACAGCAGTGTGGTAGCTCTTGTGTCTTGTGAAGCACCGTTCACATGGGTCATCTTGTGTAGCCTCCCCTGAAGCTCTACAGGGAAGCAAGCTCAAGGTCGCTGCAAGGGCAGATCCCACTCCTGCCCCAAACCGGTGCTCTGAAGGCCAAGGCTCTGCTTTCAAACAGCGAGCGCCAGCGAGGGGAAGGTGCTGGATTCCTAGCTCCTGCTGGCAGGCGCTGACTTTCAGTCTCACAGCTGCCTAGTTAGGAAGCATTTTGCTTGTCTGTTTCTGCTGTGGTCCAGTCCTTTGTAGGTGTGTGTGTGTGTGTGTGTGTGTGTGTGTGTGTGTGTGTGTCATGGGTATATGTGGGCACACACATACTATAGCATGCATGCGGAAATCAGAGGTCAACTTGTGGAAGTCAGTTCTGCCCTCCTGCCGGGTAGGTTCCAGGGATGGAACCAAGGGCGAGGCTCAGCAGTGGGCACCTTTATCCACAGCGCCGTCTCACCGGCGCTCAGTGTGTTTTCTTGCATGCTATCCTGCACATCTTTTCTTTGTAGTGAAACATACGTTACCGATTATAAGGGTACAGTTCAGGGGTACTGAGTTCATTCACACTGCTGTGCAACAATGTGAAATGTCTAGCACATTCCGAGAACGCTCTCGCCTCAGAGATCTGAAGCTTAGAATCCACTCAGCAGCTCCCCACGCCTCGTTTCCGCAGCTCCTCCTACTCCGTTGTACTTTATATGCAGGAATTTGACCACTTCGATAACTTGTATGAGTTGGACCTTGCAGCACTGGTGTTTATTAGGTGGCTTGTCTCACACAGGCTAATGGATGTCACAGCGCATGTCAGAGCTGGATGTTGTCTCCTCTCCCTGTACACACTACATTTTGCTTCCAGCGCATGACTGCTGTAAATGTTGCTGTGACCGTGTGTGTGTGTGTGTGTGTGTGTGTGTGTGTGTGTGTGTGGGCGCGCGCGTGCATGCGTGTGTCTGTCTGTCTGTCTTCAACATGCTTTCGGCTGTATAGCCAGCAATGAGAATGCCATTTTTCCTAGTTTCTTAGTTTCTCTCTTTTTCTTGGGGCCATTTGGCTTTTGGTGTTTTTGCTGAAACAGACTCTCATAAAGAGCAGGCTGGCCTTGAACTAACTTTGTAGCTAAGGGTGGCCTTAATTTCTAATCCCTCCTCCCTCTACCTCCTTAGTGTTGAGATTGCAAGCATGTGTCACTATATCCAGCCTCATAGTTCATTTTTTAAACTAATTTTGACATTTAGCCTTAAGTAGAAAACTTGAATTTCCCAGAATCCACTCTTATGTCTTGGTGTCCACCTCGTATCTCCATTATGGATTTCACGGCTTCTGCTCTGATCAATGGGTTTGTCCTCGGAGGGAGTCTGTGGCTTCCAGAGTGTCAGTCTGCAAGCTGACAGCCCCTCCTCCCATCTCCCTCCCTCACACAGTCCCCAGTCCTGCCTCAGTGGTACCGTCACTGTCGCCCCTGCTCACCTGACTCAGCGGTGTAAGTCAGCAGGAAGCAAAAGCGAGCAAGGGCTTGGTCACATCTGTCAGCCTAGAGATTCGTGAGCAAGAGCACCTCGGGAGGGAGGCCGTCCCCCATCACCCCATGGGCGCTTTGTGCCTGTCTGCTTCTTCTCATCCTAATCTTGCTGGCAAGAACTGGCGGTGCCCTGCTCTGAGGTTAAAAAGCTGAAGCAGAGGTGGGGAACCCGCCCACCATCCCAGAACATGGAGGAGGCAGAACTGAGACTCTAAGACAGGAGGTCAGCATTCAGAACTGGGCACCGTCTGTTTAAGGGCAGGGAAGAGACATGCAGCTTGAGGGGGACAGCAACTATGGAACTCACCTTCCAGGGCTGACAGAAACAGGGTAGGCACAGAGTCCCTGCCAGATAAGGGGCATCACCGTGTAGCATTTTGGGGAGGAATGGATCATGACAGCTGGTGCAGAATGGCCACTTGATGAATAGGGGGCTAGAATATTCTGGGTTACAGTGTTGGTCAAGATGAATAGGGGTGGCCTGGTGAGATGGCTCAGCAGGTAAAAATAGATGCCACCGCCAAATCTGCCAGCCTGGAGTCAACCCCCGGGGATCCATCTTCTGGGAGAGGCGCGTTGAGAGTTCAAGGCTGTTCTCCAGTGCATAGTAAGCTGAAAGCACTGGTTTGATTGTTGTTGTTGATACAGGGCTTCTCTGTGTAGCCCTGACTGTCTTGAAACTCACTCTGTAGACCAGGCTGGCCTTGTACACAAAGATCCACCTGCCTCTGCCTCCCGAGTGCTGGGATTAAAGGCATCTACTACCATTGAGACGCTGTCTCGGGAAGACAAAATCTGAGTTTCAAAAAGTTTGTGACATCTTACCAACTCTCAAAGGAATCCTTCTTTTTTTTATGTGTTCCACTTGTATTTTAACTATTTTCTTTCTTGAGTGTTTCTTGTTTTACAATATCAGATGTTGACAAATCAGGGTTGTCCTTAGGTGTAAGGTACATTCCTAATGCAGCATCAGCATCAGCCAGGATCACAGTAGACCACACCTCCTTCTCTTTGAGAGGCAAGAGCTGTGAGCAGGATCATAAAGCCTCGTTTTTTTGCAAAGATGGAGAGGTGAGCCTGAGAGCTAGCCGGAGGCTTCTTTGTTCCATCAGGAGCTCATCCTCCCCACATCCTTCCTCTAAACCTGCAGACATTTTGAGGTGGGACCTTCACAGCCAGGCAGGTTCACATTTGTTTTTGTTAGAAGGTCTTTCCTGTTGCTGACGGAGAACCATTCTCTGGGTGCAAACGGGGCTGGATGGACAAAAACCAAAGCACGAGAGACAGCCACCAGCTGTGAGATTGTGAACTGGGCATTCACGGCCCCCAGCTTAGGGTTGGTTTCTATCCTGCCAGTCATTTTCAGAGCAGAGTATGTTTGGGTTTTGTCTTGTTGGCCATTGAGAAATTACTTCATTTGTCTTTAAAGATTCAAATTTGAACATAGGTGGGAACTGTGAGTTTTCTTGTAATTGAGACATAAGGCATTTGCCACCAGATTCTCAGATTTTACATGCGCAAATTTAAATTCATGTATACATGCACATATACTTTCATCTATGTATATAAGGCAGGGCTTTGCAGACTAGAGGTGTGAGTGAGTCAAAGTCGTTCATTCTGAATATCTGCTTCTGTGGCTTTACGTACATTATATGCGTATAGGGTTGAATTTGTAAAATTTTAGACTTAAAATGTTATTTATTCATCTCTGTATGTCTTACCTGTTTTGTAGCAGTTGGGGAGGTGGGGCACACTCATGTGAGAAAGACTGCAAACCCCTTCTCCTTATTTATGTCCCTGCCCTATGTCACCTCTACCTGCATGCCCCTTTCCCGTTTCTCCTTTCCCTTTCCAGGTACTGCGCCTTTGGAGTAATCTGTAAAACTGCCCACCTGGCTGAGTAAATCTGCCTTTCTCACCTCTGTGCTGCAATAGTTTGGATTTCTTATTTATGTGTGAGCTGCCTTTGCACAGCTCCAGTCTTCCACCCCTCCCCTCACCAGCCCCCAATTCCCATGGCACCCAGAACAGATCTTGCCCAACTCTGTCTCTTCTTTGCTCTCCTTTGACCTTCTTGCACCTCCACAGCCCAGCAAGTGTTTTGTAGGTATACTATCTTCCATACTATATAGATTCTTCACTTGTCAATAAACAGCTGATTGGCCTATAGCTGAGGCAGGAAACAGGAGGGAGGAGTTTCCGTAGAGAGAGTGAATGCTGGGATAAAGTGAAGTGCTTGGGATTCACCCAGGACACTGAGGAGGACAGACGCATGAAACCTGAGCAAAGGTAACCAGCCACGTGGCAGAACTTAGAACAGAATAAACGGGATGTTGTGAGCAAGTCAGGGAACATGCCTAGCTATATTAGCCTAGGCTTTTGTAAATATATTTACGTCTCAGGGTCATTATTTCTGGGAACAAGGGTGTGGGTGAAAAACACAGGTTACAAAAACTCTCCATCAACAGTGCTTCACTCCTGTGTGCCAAATGGCCACAAGAGATCTGAGCATCACACAAGAACCACGATTTTCAAAGCGTCCTCTTCATTGTCCTTTGTTGGTCTGGCAAAGCCCCTCCCAGCTGTCTCACTGATGGAAGAAACAGCACTTGATGAGAAATTAACAGTGTGTGATTTCATTCACGTGCCCCGTGAAAACCGAATATCATTGTGATAGGCATTTCTAGAAATACATTATTCCCTCTAACACTGAAAGACTCTCCAATGGCAACCTATGAAGGTCACACCACAAGGGGGACAGCCACCATTTACACCACCATCCCATTTGCAAGGGCCTTTTATACTGAGATGAGAACATAGTAATCTCATTGGAGAGACTAAAGGTGCACCTTAAAGATACCAGATGTCATAAAATACATCTGGAGAAAAGTGTTCCCTTCAGATTCAGGGCAGACACTCATTCACCCTGATATGAAGAGGCTGAGTCTTTGTTTTAAATGATTTTTTTTCAGAAAATTAATTATTATTTTTTTTCTTATAAGCACCTCTCGTTCCCTGTCTTTCCCTCTCCTCCCCATCTTTCCCTCCTCTCCTCATCATCCCCTCCTCTCATCTCCCTGTCTTCCCCTCCCCTCCCTGTCAGCGTGTGCATGTGTATGTATGTGTTTGTGTGTATGATACGCCTGCACATGTGTGTAGAAGCCATGGGATAACCTCAGGCGTGGTTCCTCGGGGCAGTGCACCGTGTCTCAGGTGGACAGCGTCTCTCCTTGGTCAGGGGATTAATTGCAAGTAGGCCAGGCATGGCTGACTGGCCGGCAAGCTTCAGAAGTCGCCTGATCCCGCCTCTGCAGTGGTGGATCATTCCTGTCTCCCCATGCTGTAGGCTCTGAGAGGTTAGACTCTGGGGACCCTCCAGAGCAAGCATGTCCCCACCTGAGGTGCCACTCCTGATTCTTGAAGGAGACCTTCAGTCTGGATCAGAGGTGTTTCCCTCGGAAGCACACCTCAGTGGGCATGAAGGGGCTTTGCTGTACAGTCGGGAAAGTCCAGCATTTAACATGCACGAGCTGTTTGCATGTGAAAGTGAAATGGAGCCATGCCCTGTGTTTGTTCCCATTGCTCTTACAAGACACACAGGTTTCCAAGTCGGGTGTGGGAGGCACAAAGGAGAAGACACCTCATGAAAACACACGCTCAAGCAGACATGATGGTGCACACTTGTAATCCCAACACTCAAGAAGCTGAGGCAGGAAGATCAAACTTTCAAGGAAAGGGGGAAAAATAAGTGTGGTAGAACCTGCCGAATTCTGTTTGAGAATAATAAATTTTTAAAAATTACCCTTGCAAATTTTGTGTTTGCGATGCTTCTCGGTGAAGAATGTAGATTCTCTAACCACGAGACATTTATTCATGTCCCAGAGCCCACTGTTCTGTGTCAGGAATGGCAGTTGCCTTGGGAGGATGAGGTTTCTCGGGGGTTCTGAAGTACACCTCTCGCTCAGGGTGGACACTCGGGGTCCCGGCTCCTGGAAGCCTCTACTCAGCCCTCGGGAGCACACACGTCGCTGGCACAAACCCAGGAACCATGACAGCTGCAGCTGCTCCTGGGGTGCCAGGTGGCACAGGGGCCACGCTGCCATTGTACCTATGTGGTCTGGTCAGTGTAAATGAACGTGGACAGTTTCCAGTTGTGTGTCTGTTTGAATTACTGGAAAGGGTGCCTGCCAAACTATGCATGCGCCATCTAAAATTAATGCTTCGTTTAAAATACAGACTGCGAGCTGAAGTGATTACCGGGTACCTGGAGATTTATATTCCATGTACAAGTTATTAATTGATCCTTCTCTTTAAATATTTTATTGGCACCAAAATACATTATTCCAGTATCGCAGGGTAAAAATGGTTAACCTGCATGCTTTCAGCTCCATGGCCTTGAAGAAGAAAAAAAAAAGGACGCTATTTCTTATTCGGCTCTTCAGAATGCATACCGGTGGCTTTATTTGGTGCAGAGCTGAAGCAGCAACAGTGCGGGTTCACTGAGATGGACTCAGGGACAGTGACAGCATGCTGTGTCATGTTTTCATCCCGCAGAAGGGACTTCCCAAGCTGCTGCCTTAGCCTCTGGTCCAAGTGAGCGGAAACATCCCTATTTATAAGACATGGGTCTGTTTTTGTTGTGTTGTTTTTGTTTTTTTCTCTCTTTCTCTCTGGTGTGTGTTCGCATGTGTGTGTGGCAGGGGAAGGGATATGCGTATTGCCTGTATGCACGTGGAGGTCACAGAAAAACATGCTACTTCATCACTCTCCACCTCATTCCGTTGAGAGAAGGTCCCTCACTGGAGGTCGACTGGCAAACAGCAGACTCCATTCCCCTTTGTCTCTCATAGCCCTGGGCCTGCCATGGATGTAGGGATTCGGACTCGGGTCCTGATGCTTGCTCAGCAAGAACTCTCACACACTGAGACGCTCTCCAGCCCCACAGACTCTTTTACATTATTATTTCTAGCAGCTTTCACTTTGCTTGGTGTTTTCCTTTTTTAATTAATTAAAGGACGATTACACCGCTTCCCCATTTTCTTCCCTCTGACACCGCCTATGCCCCCAACTCCCTCTCAAATTAATAGCCTCCTCTTTGTTGATGTTTGCATGCGTGTGTGAATGCATAAACATGTAAATTCAACCCACTGAGTCCGTTTTTTGTTGCTGTGTGTCCATGATCTCCCGGCTGACCACTTTGGATAGGGTAATGGATTGTGGACTCTTCTCCAGCAGAGGCTAACCCTGATCCCGGCGCCCATTCGATCCTGTAATCCTCTGTCTATGGAGGGACGCCCCCACCCCCGAGATCCCCTCCACATTCACGTCTCTGTTAATATTGTCATTGTCAGGCAGCCGCTTCGAGGAGATACAGTCTCACCGCAGATGCCTTGATCTTCTGGCTCCTGCAGTCCTTCTTCCCACTCTTCCGAGTGTTTTCTGAGCTGTGGCTGCAGGAGCTGTGTTAGAGTTCACCCTCGGGTGCTGGGTCCCCACACCCCCTTCATTTCTGTGTTCTCTGCAGTGGTCTCCATTTGCTAGAAGGAGGAGCATCTCCGATGAAGTGAGCTGTACTCAGCCCGAGTGAGACTAAGTTTTAGGATAGAGTTGGGAATTTGCTGGTGTGGTAACGTGGGGGTAGTGGACTCTCCTCACAGGTCCGTGATGTCGCTAGGCCTGGATGATTGGCCAGGTTTCTAGGACCAGGAGGGACTTTCCTCCTTTGAGTGGACCTTCCACACAATTAGCTACTGGCGACTGCCAACAGGTGACTACATAGCCCCGACTGGCCTAGAATTTGCTTTGTAGACCAGGCTGGCCTTGAACTCACAAAAGTCTGCCTCTGGTGGGTAAAACGAATGCTCCACCATGCCCAGACTTGTATGTGTGCATGTATGTATTTATTGTATGTGTACGTATGGATAATCACAAAAATATGTGTAATGGTTTAAGTAAATACTTTTTTGGGATTTACGAACTGGTTTATTCCACTAAAAATCAAGTTTTTAAATAGTTTGATTTAACCATTTCTTTGGGTATTTCCAGAACCTTTCAAGAATAATATATTATGTGACTTTGAACGGCTCCTACCAGCCAGGGTCACCACAGCCACACCATGAGTGTGACCTGTAAGTCACCGTGCCCTCCACCTTACATTGATGGCATCATTCGGCCAGGGCTTATGCTGTAGCATCTTCATACAAGAACTGCAGAAGGGGCTAGAGAGATGACCCAGCAGTTACCGACACTTGCTGTTCTTCCGGAGGCCCCAGGGTCAATGTCCAGCCCCCACGCAGCAGCTCACAGCCATCTCTAACTCCAGTTCCAGGGAATCCAACCCTCTTCTGGCCTCCCAGGACACCATGCACTAACATAGTGCAAAGACATGCGTGCAGGCAGAATACCCATGCACGTAAAAGAAAATGACTTTTTTTTTTTAAGAGAAGCTGCACACACTGGGTATGGTGGCACACCTTTAACCCCAGCACTCGGAGGCAGAGGCAGGTGGATCTCTGTGAGTTCCAGGACAGCCAAGACTGCTACACAGGGAAAGCCTGTCTCTCTGAAAAACAAACAACAACAACAAAAAGCTGCAAAGCAGCAACAGAGTGGTTGGTCATGTTGTCTTTCTAAAGCCATGCTGCTTAGACAGTGGCTGCTGTGTAACTATAAAGAGCTAAAATATAATTAAGACTTCACCTCCTAGCTCATTTTTCAAGTGCACTAGTCGCATTCCGAGTGCTTCATGCCTCTGTGACATGCCTTTCTACCTGTCTGGAGGAGTGGCCAGGAAGTGTTTGCACGCTGACAGACATTCCATTGAACAGTCCGCTCTAGATAGTTCCAGCTTCCCAAATGTCCATTTCAGACACTTGGGCGGACATGTTCGTGGAACGTGTTTGGCGAAGTCGAGGTCTAACATGGTGTTAACTCACCAGCACTGGTATAGACATCATCTTTCAAGAAACATTTATTTTTATTCAGCGTGTACGTGTATGTCTGTGCACCCCATGTGTGCCTGGAACCTACAGAGACCAGAAGAGGAGATTACATAGATCCCTTGGAACTGGAGTGACAGATGGTTGTGAGCTGCCAGCTAGATGCTGGGAATCGACCCCCAGTCCTTTGCAAGAGCAGTCAGTGCTGCGCGCCTCCTCTCCAGCCCCCGTGAAATGCCAGTATTGTATTTTATGCTCCTTCGTATATATGTAGGATACTCACTCCTCTGACAAGCTTTGTCTGCTGCTGTTTGGGCCCAGGCTTCAGCCTTGCTCTCCCTGTACAATAGTCATCCCTCCCTCTGCTTGTTGAGACCTTTCTTGTCCTTCCCTCGAGATGCTCTTCAAATTGTTTTGTTTCTTTTCTTTTCTTTTCTTTTCTTTTTTTTTTTTTTTTTTCTGAACTCTGGGGTCAATCCCAGAGCCCTGTGGATGCTAGGCAATCGCTCTACCACCAGACTTCACCCCTGAAAGGTCCCTTTAATGTCTGGCCAGCTTTTTGCAGAACTCCATGCCTCTCCTGCAGCCTGCCACCTCGTGACTTCTCTGTGTTTACTCAGAGCGTCGGTTGTACACTCTTTCCTGTCACACTTGTTTATCATGCCACTGTTTGCACTCCATCAGGAATTCTTGCACAGAAAGTCCCCGAAACTTGCATATGATGCCTTGACGTTGTGAAAGTACTTGCCATAGACCATTATTTGCTTATTTAGCACAGGCATGGGCAAGGCCTACTATGTGTGAGCCACTCTTGCAAAACACTAGGCATATCAGGGTAAGGGAATAAACAGATTCATCGTGTGTACACAATCAAGGGAATGCCGATAAAGAATAACCACTCATAACTTACGTTATCATTTCATTGTTTTTATAAAGCTCTCATTTGCCACAAAGCAGCTTAGGTGAGTCAGTTCAGCTGAAGATCAGTAGACTGGGCTCTCCTCCAAAGTTTGTACTTCTCTTCACAACCAAGCAGGGAAAGAATAGAAAGTTTCTTCACTGGAAACACGAATACATATATTACCCATACTGAGAGTAGTATCTGTAAGGGCCATTTTCCACTAGCCCTACGCAATAAGTTAACAGATATTTCTATTTATTTGCTTGTAAAGCATTGTAGGAGACACAAGTCCCTTGGAACCTTGGCCCAGGTTCCTGCTCAGTGGGTTGGCGTGCCCGCTGAGAGCCATGCGCTGTCACAGTGAGAACCAGAGGGACGAGACTGCCCACTGCTCCCTCTTCCTGTTTTTCCACCCAGTACGGGTTCTGTTCTTTTCAGTATAGCTCACAGAGTCAGCCTGGCACTGGCTTCCCAAAGCACTTTTCAGTAAACACTAGCAAGGGAGAGACTAGTGATTGGCAGAAGATATGCGCCGTGGCTCGGGCTCACAGCAGTTGGAGCGGCACTGGGCAGGCAGTGTCAGGAGCCTAGCAGAGATGAGAGGTAACAGCCGCGGCTGCTCCCTCCTGAAGGAGCAGGAGGATTCCTTCTTGCTAGAAAGATCATGAAATCTGTGTTTGTCTTGGAGTGGTGGTGTGTGCTATGTCACACATGTGGAGGACGGAGAACAATCTTCAAAAGTCTGTTCTCACTTTCTACCACGGATCAAACTCCACTCGGCCTGTCCACTTGGCCTGGCGATGAGCACTGTTCATTACCTGCTGAGCTTTCGCGCTGGCCCCAAGCTGTTATAGACCAGCAGAGACTGTGGTGGCTTCAGCACCGTGTTGGGAGCAAGGACTTCCTTGCAAGGTGCAGACGGTGAGGACGGTTCACATACAAAGTCCCCCACCTCTGTCACCCCAGCACTTTGTTGTGTGAGCTTTCCTGTCTCTTCCAGAACTCCTGTGCCACCAGGAGCTTGCGCTTATATGACAGGAAACTTGCAGTCATTTGCTTACCTGCGTATTGAGGATAGCAGTCTACTCGGTGGCTGGTAACCTTCAGGTAAACCGATGCTCTGTGTGACTGCTAATACTGTCTGCTTGCCAGGATCTAGAGTCACCTAGGAGACAGACCCCTCGGCATGTCCGTGAGGGACAACTGGGTCTAGATTGGGTTGGCAGGGGTAAGGAGACCTGCTCTAAGTGTGGGTGACATCATCCCAGACTGAATAAGGAGAAAGCGAGCTGGGTGCTGGCTTTCCTTGCCATCTGCTTCCTGGCAGCAGATGGAAGGCAGGAGCCTCGCACCCTGTCATCATCCTTTCCTGCAATGAGTGGTTGCGTGCCCTCCAACCGCAAGCCAACATGAGCCCCTCCTCTCAGGCTGTTTCTTTTTAGATACTTTTCACAATAATAGAGACATCTGCTACAGTTCTTGACCTTGAATAATAAAGCCCATCTTTATTCTTCAGCTAACATGAGCTTTGAGTTGTCCATGTCAGAAGTTGGGCTGGGTTTCACGGCATGGTCTTTTAATCCCGGCCTGTAAGGAAGCTGAGGCAGGAAACTTGCAAGCGCCAGGCTAGCCTAGGCTATGCGTGAGTGCATGGCTAGCTGGTTAGTAATATGGTAAAGCCCTGTCTCAAAATTAAAAGGGGGAAAAAAGTAAAAAGAGGCCGAGTAGTATAGCTCAGTGGTAAAGCATTTGCTTAGTGCGAGCAAAGCCCTTTGTTCAATCCCCAGTGCTGAAAACAGCGTTACCCTCGGTTATCTCCAGCCCAGCCTCAGACTCGAGTTTGTGCCCTAGAGCTTTCTCTAACATTCCCACAACATTCCCGTGATACTGAGCACGCCCTGGGCCTGCGCCTCTGCGGCAGTCCTCCTTGGACACTGGGACAGAAATGACTTCCCTGACCCCTGGCCCTTGGTTCACATTCTGCCTTGCTGGGAAGTAACTAGTTGCCACTTTCCAGAGGTGAACACTCTCCAGTGATTTCTCACATCTCATGATTTCTAAAAGGCACCTTGCCAGCTGGGGAATTTTAGGATGAGAGATAGGTCCAGCCACGCGAATCTGTCCGTACTTTCTAAGGCATCATGAGCCAGCATCCTCTCCGTCAGGGAACATCGCTACAGGTGCTCCCAACATCAGAGAAGGAAATGCCGGTGCACACTACGTCTGTCCTTAATCCAGTGGTTCCCAACCTTCCTAGTGCTGAGACCCTTTAACACAGTTCCTCTTGTGGTGACCACAAAAGTATCTGTTACTTCAGAGCTGTAACTTGGCTGTTGCTGTGAATTATAACATCAGCATTTGACATGCATGATACCTCCTGGGGCTCGAGACCCATAGATGGAGAACCACTGCCCCAAAGGCTTTGTGGGAGCGGTGGCCTTTGAGATAGACCTGAGAGCTTCAGCGAGTTTAATGTTTAAAGAGAACAGGGAAAGATACTTCGTGGGCCAATCCCAGAAGCAAGAAGGCAGAGGACGCCACAGCTCCAAGATCACAGGGTGCAGTGGCTCTTGGCCGACCATGCTGTGCTGTCATGCGGGGCTTTTTCTTGCTGAGGGATGTGTTGGGGCGGTCAGACTTACAGCAGAGACTGGTCGAAGAGAAGAGAGAAGTCAGAGCTTGCACAGGGAGGAGCCAGTGAGCCCCTTCCCCAAAACCGGGGCCAGAACGGGTAGCTTCCCGCCTCTGCCCGCAAGCGCAGAGCAGGAACGAGGATTCTGACTTTTTGCTGTCTCTGGTTTGTTTCTTAGATGAGGGAGGGCGGGAGAGGTGGAGGGCGACGCCACGCAGGCGCGTGCGCCCTCCACCGTGCGTCCCCACTCCGAGCCGCACGTCTTCCCCCGTCGCTTTCCAGCATTGGTGTGTGTCCACACGGCCCGGAAGCCTCGGAGGCGGCTTGCAGAGATCCGTCCACCACGCCGGCCCTGGGGTCAGACTCGGGATCCTGGGCTTGGCGGCAGCGCGCTACTTCAGCCGCTGAGCCATTTTGCCGGCCCTCCGCTTGTTTATTTATTTATTTTTTTTGAAATAAGTCTCTTGCCAAACCAAACCTTGCTCTTTACCACGGTTGCCGCATCTCCCAAGTCTACTGTATTGGTGCATCAGAGCTGTAACTACACGACATCCGGATCTGAACTCAGAGCCTCACGCCAGTGCGCTGAGCACTTTGCCCACAGGACTATCTCCCCAATCCGCTACTTAGTTTTTATCATTTTAATAGCTATTTTCTTGATTACCCGTGAGACTGTTTCTCCTGCGGTTATTAGTTTTTGCCCATTATTAAATATCATTTTCTGTGTATGTAAAATTCATCTTAGCTTTTAAACTATTCAAATCTTCTCTCGGGCAGAGGACATAGGTCTCTTCCTTATCCTTTTACCTTCCAAGTTTTATGTTTTCAAATTCAGAAGTTGCTAGGGATGATGACGCAGTACTCAGGAGGCTAAGTCACCCCATCTCAGAAAAAAAAAATTTTTTTTTGTTTTAACTTCATTTATTTTATGTACATGGCTACTATTTCATCTGTATGTGTGTCTGCGTACCATATGCATGCCCTGCGTTCCCAAGGGGCCAGAAGAGCATGTCTGATCCTTTGGGACCGGAGCTACAGACAGTTGTGAGTTGCCATTTGGGTGCTGGGAAAGGAACCCAGGTCCTGTGAAGGAGTCATTGTGCTTAACCACTGAGCCACCTCTCCAGCCTCCAAAAATAAAAATTAAGGATCAATAAATCAGTTTTTTTATGACTTATGTGCATTGGTGTGGACGTATGAGTATGGGTAGATGGACAGGGTTTCATGAAGTTAGGCTATCCTTGAACTCACTGTGTAGCCAAGGCTGGCCCAAACCTCCTGATCCTGCTGTCTGTACCTCCCAAGGTCTGTGAATACAGACATGCATGGTCCATGCTAACATTAAGCTGTTCTGTTGTTACCATCTTTAAGAAATCCTTCCTTGCATTGGGAAGCCAGAATCCTGTGATATGTGGAGCTTTAGTTTTCAAGTTGAAGCTCTGTTCCATATTGGGTTTATTTCAGGAAGAGGGGCTGGTGTGGATCTGACTTTCTTTCTTTCTAATCAGAAGTCTGCTGGGTCACCAACTCTTCTGTTGTGTACTCCCTCATACCTGTGGAGATGCCCGAGTCTGTTCTTTGCTTTGAGTAGTTAATGCATCTACTTCCTCGAGATCACAAGGAACTGGTTAATATAGTTTTGTGGTATTATTGATACTTGATCTGTGCCTGAACTCTCTCTCCTCAATACATTTTATAACCAGTTGGCCGCATTCTGAAATCCTAGGTGCTCTTGGGATTTTCACTGGAATTCATTGAACTAATAATAAAGTAAGTTATAAAGAGCTGATGTGTGCATAGACTTAGTCTCTTCACTCATGTCGCTTATGGTCCTTTCTGTATCCTCCAATGAAAGCTTAGAAATACTCACACCTGCTGGGCATGGTGGCTTGTGACTTTCATACTGGCACTCAGGAAGCAGAGGCAGGCAGAGCTCTATGAGTTTGGGGCCAGCCTGGTCTACAATCCAGTAAGGATACATGGTAAGAGCCTGTCTGGAGGTGGGCAGTGGCAGTGTGTGTGTGTGTGTGTGTGTGTGTGTGTGTGTGTGTGTGTGGTGGGTTACGTTTGTATTTGTTTTATTTGTTAAATGTTCCAGACACAGAACAACTTGACAGAAACACGGTCTGCAGTGCTGAAAAGCATGGTTCTAAGCTGTTTGTGGTTCTGTCAGGGTTGGGAGGGCGGCACGTACTAGGCTTTGGTTTGTTGTCATTGAATAACCTGTATAACACACCAGGCGCCCTTGCCAGACACAGTTCATTGGTTATCTGCCCAAATGCCCAATGGGTGGCGCTGTTCTTCCAGCAGGGTCTCTATCACACACACTTTGATTTACTCGTATCCTTCGCCTTGCTTTTCTTTCGTTGGGGGTGATTCACGGGTTATTTTGTTTGGAGGGAGTTGGGGGCTTGTTTGTGTGGAGGTTGTTTTGTGGCAAGTTGTTGAGATGTTATTTAGGGCTTTGGTTCTGTGAGATAGCCTCGCTGTGTTGCCTAGGTCGGCCTGAAACTTGCAGGTACTGGGTTTGAGGCACATTCAACCTGGCATCAGTTGCTGATATCTAGTCTCCTCAGAGTTTCTCCCCTGTGGCGTGATTTCCCAGAGCTAGCTAATGTGACAGGAGAGCCATTATCTGCTTTTCCAATGGAAACCCCAAACACATTAGCATTTAAAATGTGTGTGAATCTCGATTATTTTTAGGAATCTCTTTGCATGACATTAATCATTAGTTTAATATTGAAATGGACAAAAATGGAAAGCTAGGCTGACAGGCTTTTGTTGGCTCAATATCAAGGCTTCCTCTCGGCCCACTGACTACTGAGGTGAACATTTCAGTTCCTGGGTGACAGAGGGACAGGTCGCTGGTTCTGAATGCTGCACTTGTGGGGGAATTTTCAGTCAAAGTCTGTAACTTCACCAAGCTTTCCCTTAGTTCTTCAGCCATGTTAAAGCCAATAATTTTGTTGTCATTCGTGTCCCTCCAGCTTCCAATTGTGGAGAAAATAAGAACCATCGCCCAGACTGTCTACGGAGCCAAGGATATTGAGCTTTCTCCTGAGGCACAGTCTAAAATTGATCGCTATACGCAACAGGTAAACAAGATCCGTGTGCTTTTAGGGGGGTGTCTGGCTTGTAGTCTCAAATGCCCCCCTTGATTTCAGGACAGGTAAGTTCTGTCTCAGTTAACCCGCTCAATTTCCCGAGGCTCAGCAGAGGTGAGAGCGGTGGCGTAGGTCTTGTTGGCTGACGAGAGCATCATGGTGAGGGCATTTATCGTCTTACATCCGAGGCTTCCAAATTCATGAATGTGACTCTGGTTGGTAGTGCCAGGGATGAAACGCAGGGCCCGGCTCCTGGGCTGTCAGCACTTTCCTGCTGGGCTCCATCGCTATTCGGTGTATGAAAGATGGGTGTCATCCATGTTCACACGTGCCCATCCACGCACTGGAAACGCCCCCTTGGCACACAGAGGGGAAGTCACCGAGCGACTCTTCACAGCACTTTCCCCTCATTGTGGGTTACTTGTGTGCTGCAGGTGAGGGGAACTCGACGGAAGTGTCCAGTGGTGTTTTCATGCAAGCCGTTCATTCGCTTGTTCTTGGGGACTGAAGGCTCCACCATCTTGTGTGTCTAGACCGTGACAAGGCCCAGCGAGCAAGCAGCCGTGGGAGGGCCGTGGGCCTCGAATGCTTCCGCCAGTTTCAGCCTCCTGACATACAAGTCAGAGTCTCACACGCCTGCCGCTGGGGTCGCTCCATTACACGTCACGCTGTTGGTTTTTCCCCTCCAGCACCTTTTTCCTAATCATAAATACGTTTGATCCTATCAGTGCCAAGTTGAGTGTTCTCTGGGGTTTGGTAAAAATTATTTTTGTCAGCCAGTTACGGTGGTGCCCGCCTTTAATCCCAGCACTTTTGGGAGGCTGAGGCAGATATATCTCTGCGATTTTAAGGCCAGCCTGGTCTACAGAGCCGGTATATGACAGCTCAGGCCACACAGAGAAACCTGTCCTGGAAAACCAAGCATATGCTTACCTGGCAGGTGGCGATGTCATCGTCATGACCGAGGCTTTTCCAGGGCAAGGCTTATCCATTGCACTAGGATTTGCTGGACGCTGCCATTTCCCTAGATGTGGAAAACTCAATCGCATCATTTGAGGTAGTGGAGGACTGCTTGCACACTCTCCTGGGGGAAAAATGTTCTTTCCTTGAACTTTGCACACACACACTCTTGGCTTGTCTTTTTACTTTGCGGTTTCGGTTTGTGGTTTTTGTTGTTGTTTTTATTTTATTTGATTTGATTTGCTTTGGTCCTGGAGATGGAACTAAGCCTCTCACATACTCAGCCAGTACTCAACTGAGGGACATTCCTGGGCCCAGCTTTTCTTTCTTTCTTTCCGTGTGTGAGAGGGTGTGTTTTGCACACGTGTGAGGGTATAGGTGTGCGCACCTGTGCATCGACACGCAGGGAGCGGAGTGTCGCGTGCTTTTCTCTATCATGTTCTACCTGCCTGTCTTGAGGTAGGGTCTCTCACTGAACCGAAAGTCAACCCCTTTGGCTGGTCTACCTAGCCAGCGAGCTCTCAGGATCCAGTTCTCTCCTCACACCCACCTCCCATCATGCTGGCGTTTCAGGCGTGCACAGTCAGGTTCTCAAGTGCTTTCACCCACGGAACCATCTCTCTGGTCCCCGAGCTTCCTTTACTTACTTCTTATTTGCTGACTTACTCATAAAAGATTCCCAGACTCGGGCCGTAGCCCGGGTGCTTGCTTCCTCACCAAGTCCTGAGTTCAGTCCCCGGCACTGCATAACCTGGGTTTGGATTTGCAAACCTATAATTACTGGAAGGTAAGAGCAGGAAAATTCTAAGTTCAAGGACTTTCTCAGCTACATAGAATGCGGAAGATCGTCCAGGCTAACAACCTTCTCTCTCTCCTAAAACGTAAGAGACCATATCTCCCTTAAAATACAAACCAAAGGATTGCTGGTCACTCCACACTTGCATGTTCTGTGGTAAATCTTTCACTTCTGCACAAACAGCTAAGTCAGGTCGTTGTTGTTGAGTTTGGGGCATTTTTCTCATGAACTTTTAATGCTCAGAACTATTAGTTATTTTAATAGCCTTCTTAGTTATAAAACATTATTTATGTGTAATGTTAATAGGATGACATTTTTTAATTTTTCTAATAAATTTTCAAAGGCTGTGTGTATATATACATTTACATATGTGTCATTGCATAGGAATTTCAATATCTAATCATTTTATAAAATTAAAAAAGCTGGGTATTACTTGTTATGTTCTTTTTTTTTTT
This sequence comes from Psammomys obesus, assembly GCF_907164565.1. NCBI lineage: Eukaryota > Metazoa > Chordata > Mammalia > Rodentia > Muridae > Psammomys > Psammomys obesus. The sequence goes on from NW_026592890.1 coordinate 809,203, forward strand.
TCTTACCAAATTTCTCGTTAGTATGTAAAAGTAGGGGTTTCAAAACCACTCCCACCCCACATACACAATTGATAGTACTCCAAAATATTCTAAATAGTTTTAGGTTGAATCATAAGCAATTACGTTGTGTCATCTGTCTGTCTACCACGGGAATATTCCTCACAAGTTAGTGTCAAGTATGTGGTTGCCGTTATTAGTCAGGTCTCTGAGGGACGCTGTGTGCAGCTTAATCACAGCAACTCCCAGACACTGTCCTTTTTGTAAGCTGCCGCACGTGATTTCCTCCCCTTTCACCTTTGGAATTCAGGGTCAGGCACAGACTTTGGTCCTTCAAAATAAAAGAGGCTGAAAAAGTGACCTCATCTTAGTTCCTATAATGTAATCTCAGATCAAATAGCCATGATTCATAAACCAGCACAAAGGGCTCTTTGCTTCCCCCGCGGACTCCGAGGACAGAACAATGAGACTGAGAGCCTCATTAGGAGCCTTGTGTGGATTACCTTTCTCCTTCCTGGATATTAATAGCCTTGGAAAGTACTTTCCACAGCTGTCCCACTGCTGTGCCTAAAAATAGCCTCACATACACACATACACATACAGACAGATGGGCACGCGCACACATATGCAAATGTGCAAGCGCCTCCTTCTTAGGAGACCCTCCAGAATCAACAGTAGACCCCACACCCTGCTGAGTTATCGCCGCATAAACACTCGCTCTTATCCTCAGCCTCATGCTCAGCAAGCAGTAGCAGCCTCTCCTGCCCCTGCAAACCATTGCTGCAGAGGTGGGATAAAGAGAAGATTATGTCCAAGGGGCCGGAATTTATGGCAGTGAATGCATTTGCTTTTCTTTCTTACAGGGTTTTGGAAATTTGCCCATTTGCATGGCAAAGACGCACCTTTCTCTGTCTCACGAACCTGACAAAAAGGGGGTGCCGAGGGATTTCGTTCTGCCTATCAGTGATGTCCGGGCCAGCATTGGTGCTGGGTTCATTTACCCGTTGGTGGGAACAGTGAGTACCAGGCTTCAAAGCCTTTCCTCCTTTGTGTTGCCGTCACGCCTTACTCATGCTCTGCCAGCTCCGCAGATCGCACACCGGGGAGGAATTGATAGTATTTGTTATTTTTCTAAGCACACTACCACCATAAACGGGGCGACAAAAAAAAAAAAAAAGCCACCTCTATCCTTGCAGGTCACAGGCGGGTCTACTGTCGGGTCACGTGTTCAGAACCGTGGGAGGCACAGAGGAGGGTGGTGGCCCAGACTTACCAGTGTGCTCCTCCAGCAGCAGTCTGCCCGAGCACTGGGCTGCAGGCTTTTTCACAGACTAGCGACTCAAACTTTCCATAGCATGCTTCTGTAAGGAACCTGGGGCTGGCTGCTCACGCTGGCCGGGGCCCTAACAGCTACCCCAGGAGCTGGGGGGCGGGGGCCGGGCCGGGGCCCCTCCCCCTTGCTCCTTCCTGAGCACATCTGATAGAACCTGTCTGAGAAAATGAGTAGGTCACCTCGGTTCCCGTTTCACAGGGTCATTGTAACGGGACTGTGTCCCTCGGAACGGTCATTGTCATTTTCCGTTGTCTGTTAAAGAAGGGAGGAGGTGAGCAGAGAAAGGACGGGCTTTACCCTCGCCGCCCAGGCTAGCCCTCCACAGGCGCTGTGGCTTAAACCTGACTTCGTCATATGATTGCTCCTAGATTAGGGTTAGAATTTTAAAATTACAGCTGATTTAGCTGAGCTTGGTAGCACACACCTTTAACTGAACACGCAGAAGGCGAAGGCAGGCAGAGGTTTGAATTTGAGAGTGACCTGGTTTAACAGTGAGTCCCAGGACAGCCAGGGCTACGCAGAAAAACCCTGTCTCACAAAAAAAGAGGGGGTGGGGAATTCCTCCTCAACATCTCTGTTACTGCAACGGTTACCACCTGACCTAAGTCCAAATTTTAAAAGTTACAATAATTTTTATGCAAACAAGAAATGAATGGACAAAAAAACATTCCTTCCCAGACATCTGACCATTTCATTTGATGTTGGGCAAAATCTTTTCTGAGCACAATTTTTTAATTCCCCATGCACTGTGAGGTGTAGAGATTCTGAGGAAAGCAAGTGTGAGCAACAGAATAATGGCCAAGGTAGAATTGTCTGGAGTCCGCTGCCTTGTGGGGCCATATAACCGCACTCACAGGCAAGGAGGAGCCAGCTGGCGACTGGAGACTGAGTATCAGCTCAAAGGCTCAAGACAACATGATGTCCCTACCCAGGCAACGTAGTGTGGCTGGAATTGGTTGAGGGTCGGGGTAAGAGGCTGAGACCCGGGATAAAGGTGGTTCAGGGCCTGAATGGCCATCTTGAATGCAATCCCTTAGGGACTTGGCTTTCAGTCTAGAGCACCCCTACAGGGCGGGGTTTGCTCAGAATGTGCGTTTTGGGAGGCCAGCTGCAGCACCTCGTGGAGAGAGTTTAAGGGAAACAGAACCAGCCCCAGGGGCAGCTGTAGAGTGTGGAAACATCCCAGCATGCTGTGAAGATGGCCGCCTGGCACGGGACATACAGAAGGGGGTGATTTTCCTGCCCTTCTCTTTGCTATGACAAAAACAAGTTAAGGGAGGAAGGACGGAGAATGTCATTACTTTGGCTCATGGCTGAGGAAGGAATACATACAGTCTACCATGGAGGAAAGGCAGCTGGCCACAGGGAGGTGGGCTGGACCTCAATACCTCACGTCCTAGCCCCAGGGAGCCACTTCCTCCAGCGAAGCTCCACCACCCACGTCCTACGGCTCCTTCAAACAGGAACCGAGTGTTCAGACACATGAGCTCTGGGGAATAGTTCATATGCAGACAGAAAAGGGAAGCGTTTTAGTCTGCTGGCTTTGGGTAGTCACGCCATTATTAAGGGAAGAACGTAGGAAAAGCCAGTGGCCCATGCCTTGAATCCCGGTATTAGTGAGGTAGAGGCAGGCGGATCTCTGCCGGTTCAAGGCCAGTCTGGTCTACAGACTGAGTTCCAGACCTACATTTGTCATTTGTGGGAGAAGCAGAGAGAGAGAGAGCATACACAGCTGTGAGCATCTTGGAAAGAGGTAGATTGACAGGGGCAAGTCTGACTCTAGTGTCAGATCGTCTGAATGGCTATGGGGACAAAGGTACCAAGTCAGCCAGGGAGATGGTTCTGTGGTGAATCTTTTCACACCTCACCACCTTCTCCGCCAGGCTAAAAGCAAAACTGTCCCGGAAAATCCGTGAACTCTGCTCCTGGACCCGGCTCTTTGACGTGTGACTGCTTAATCAGTGAAACCATGGAATAGCCCTGGAGCGGTGGCCGCTCCCAGCGGTTCCTGGACTGAGTCAGCTATCTGTGTCACTATCTCACCTCCAGGACACAGGGAGTGTCTGTGCTTGCTCTATGGTACAATCTTGAAACCATGGGGCCTGTGGAGTCAGGAAGGAAGTGGAGCCTGAGTAAAAGCCGGTCCTGGAAGGCAGGACACTGTTGCTGGAGGCAGTGAGACAGCCGCTCTCTGTGACAGCACAGGAAGCCCGTGCAAGCCGGGCAAATTCCCCCAGGGAGGCCAGGATCTCCTAATAAGGCTGGAATTCACTTTCTTTGACCCCACTCTGGGCCCTACCACAGGCTGCTGGAATGCCTCGAGCATTCATCACCCCTTCGAGAGACATTGCGGTAACTTCCTGGTACGGTGACTTCAGGAGAAGGAATGGGGACACGAGGAGAACTGGCTCCTGCAGGTGGGAAAATTCTAGCAGAGTGAGTCAGTGTTGTGCTTAGTCATTCCACGTTCAGTCGCTATCATGGGTCTGAGATCCAGGCTCTTCCCCTCCTCCAACAGACCTCACGGTCAGAGAAGCTCTCCATTCCTCAGTAGCACTCACTCACTCACTCATTCAGCAAACCATCGATCAGCACCTCCAGCGTGTGTGACCATGAACTTCATGGAGAGGAACAGGTGGCACAGGTCCCCTGTGGGCCTCTGCCGGACAGACTCTGGTAAATAAATGTCCGACGCGGACAGGGTGCTGTGGGCTTTAGAACATAAGGACAGGTCCCCTGTCGGTATGTCCCAAAGGGAGGCTAGTAGCCCTTCTGCACCTTCCTTACCCCATAGGTCTTGAAAGCAAAGACTCCTAACACAAACCAGTCCAGCCATGACAATAGCTGTTTGACCCTGTTGGCAAATCTCCATGTTTGACCATGGAGAAATGCTAGAGGGGGTTGGCTTCTTTGTCCTGTCCTCATTTTAGCTCTAAATACCTACCTGTCCTTCCCCCTTTTACCTAGCTGTCCTGTGCATTTCTGTGGCTGACACGTCACATCGCATTCTGTTTGGGAATTGCTGTAACTGGAGCTGATAGTCAGTAACTGATGGTCAGTGTGTCACACAGTGAGGAGGCCTCTCTGGCCCATCTCACCTCCCCAGGCTTTTCCACAGGAACCCCTCGGCTCAAGGCCCCAGAAGGCTTTCCTGTGGGGGGTTCTCTTTTTGTTAAGGGAGCCAAGCATTTCTTTCTAAAGTAAGTTTCTCTGTTACTTCTCTGCATAAGAGTGCATTCTGGGCTGGCGGGATGGCTCAGTGGATGAAGCTGCCTAGCCTGACAACTTGAGTCCAATCCCAGGGACCTACCGTAGGGTAGGAGAGAGCCTCCTGGAAGTTCTCCTCAGAACTCCACACGCGTGTGCACACAGCCATACATAAAATTAGTCGATGCAAACAAATCTAGAGAACACATTTCTGTGTGTCCTTGCTTTGGGGTGGCCACAGGTTCGTATTCTTCCCAACACTCATGAAATGACCGTCAACCAGTTCAGCGCTGCTGCTCGGGACCTCTTATTCTGAGAAACAATTTTCCAAATGGACATTTTTGTGGTGGGGAGAAGGGACAAATGCTTTCATATAGTTTTCCCAGCCTCACATTTTATAAATGGCTTTATTCCTCAGAGCTGATGGTTTGTAATAGCCAATAAACCCAAAAGCCCGTACAACTTTCCAGAAAGTAATCTCACACCAAAAGAAAAAAAAAAAAATAGCAGGTGTTCTCTGCTCTATCACATTGGCACAGTCTTCAGTTTCTTAGAAAGCCAGTTTAATCACTTGGCATGATATTTACCAGGTAAGCCACATATGTGAAGTGATGCTGGAAAATAAATTCTTGCAGAAAGGACCAAAAAGCCCACACCGCAGCCTTAGCACAGAGCAGCGTATATCACTTTTACAACATAAAAATACAATAAATAGGGATGAGCCATAAGCACTTGGAACAATATTTAACTTGGTCCAAACACTTTCAGGAGAGGCAGAGTGCCTCCCCGCGTGTGGGATCTGACCCCGAGGGTCTGCCTGGCCTGTCTGGACTGCCGGGCGGCGGTCTGCAGGTGGCCTGCTGCGGTCCAGCGAGAGGACGAGAGGACGAGGACCACGCTCTAGTGGTCCCAGTAGCCGCATGTGCTGAGGGTGGTTTGTCTGGGCCCGCCCAGTGTTTATGCAAAAGAGGTGCAAGAGGGTCTCCCTGTCGATTAGTCCCGGCCCTCCTTAGGTTCTGTTTCAGGGTAGAGAGTGGGTGGAGCACATCTTCCTCCTCAGAGAACTTTCCTAAGCAGTGACACGTTTTCAAAACAGCGTGGAGAGGTATCCAACCAAGCTCGAATTCTTAGCAGATGTCCATTTGAAGTTAGCTCTCTCTGTGACTGTTTTCCTTTGATAGCACACTGAGGCTGTGAGGGAAGGGCTCTGGAAGAATGTACAGTGTGAGTTCTTTCTAGGTGGCTTTGTTAGGCAGCTGACTAGTGGGTCTCCCTACATAGCCCAGGCTAGCCTTGAGCTCACACTTCTTCTGCCTCGGCCTCCTAAATGCTGAAATTATGTGAGTCAGTTACTATGCATAACAGATTTTTTTTTTTTTAATTAACCACTGTGGGGCTTAATTTGATGCCATGCAGACTAGTTTTGTTTGTTTTTAATGACAATCTTGACTGGAATCTTGGGCTTGAACAATCTTTCAGTTCATCCAGAAGAGGTAAAGCCTTCTGCTGGTATTTGTGTGGTAGTCAGTGCCCTAGAGGACATTTCTAAGGGTCACTGGGGTCTGCCACACAGACTCGTGGGGAAGGCGTACACTGTGGCCAGGATAGCCATGATACCCGGTCTGACTTTGTGGTCATCTCTCTTCTAGTCCCTCCCCTGTGGGTTCTAGGGAGAAGGTAAAAGAGGATCCTACATGCACGTACCCCTTTTTGATTGTGTGCTTGTGGGGGGCACCAAGGCTGGACCTGCCCCAAAGTGGAAATCTCAGGGACAAAGGACTAGAAGGTCAGCTTCAAACTTGCCGTGGCTTTTGTCTCTGCTACGGTCGCCCACTCTGACCACACCACTGCCAGGTGCACCCTGACGTCATTGCCTTCGCTGGCCTCCAGAAAGCAGGAAGCTGCCAGAGCCAGGGTGGGGAGTCAGTGAGGCTGTTGCTTTGTGGAGAGTTACTGGACCTGATGTGGGGGTGAAAACAGCACGCTGGGGCCCCACCCTTTAGAGGCATTGCCGGCTTGTTCTTTCTCACGTCCAGTTGAACTCCCTTTGTTTACCCTCCGAGTTCTCGGTCTAAGTATGTACTAGCTGCCTGCTGGGTCTGATTCAGGTCAGTGATAAAGTTCGTTCAGGGTGCTGGGATGCAACCCCTCCCCCCCACACCACACACCCGTACTTTGGGGTGCCCGGTTGGTTAGCCAAGCACTTCCTAAACTCCACCACGAGTGAAGGTGAAGCCATTCAGACCTTGTAGATTTCAAGAAGATGACCGTTTGTAGCGTTTTTCAGGGGCTGACATTTATTTACATGGTGAGAATGTTAAACACTTCCCAAGCTAGGCTTTAAGTGAGACATACAAGAGCTCACTATGTAGAACTCAGCCAATCCGGGTTGTCCTTTGGGAGCTCAGGACAACCAAGCCTCCTGCAAAATCACCTTCACCTCCTCCCCCACCACACCCCCTTCCATCTCCTGCCCCATGGAGCAGTGGAAATCTTCCAGCCTGTTTCACAAGTCTCAGCAAAACACCTTCTCCTCTCTAATGCCCCTAGCTCTTGGCGTCTATGCCCCAAGTTTTCAGTGAAGCAGCGTCTGCTCAGGCTTGATTCCTGTGACCTCTAACCCTTGGCTGAGCCCTTGGCAGTTCCCCCCCCCACCCCCGGGTGGTTTCCCTTCCCTGTCTCTCCCCTATCTCATCATCAGAATTTCCTGCTTTCCCTCCAACCTGGCCCTCGCATCAGCTGCTTCCTCTTGACGTGGTGTACTGGCAGGGTGCTCTCTACCCGAGTGGCATCACGCCTTCCAGGAAAATCACGCATGTGTCCGGCCAGAAACAAAGGAGAGTTTCCTGTCCTTCCAGCATGGTGTGTCCAAGGGAGAGTAAATTGACTGTTGTCCTCAGTTTCCAAAAACTATTGGCTGGCAAGAGGGGAAAGTGCTGTGACTCATGGGGATGGCGTCTTTCTGCTATGAAAGGGCATCTAGGCCCCGTCCATTTGTTTTAATCTCTTCCTCTCTAGCTGGAAGCCAGTCTTCTTTACATAAATGGTTACTTTAAATGAAAGCAGCCCCACCAGGGAAACTACAGCATATTAATGTTGGTAGAAATGGCCCCCTTGTTGGCTGTGCACGATGGAACACAGCCAGCACGGTCATAGTCGGGAGACAACAGGATCAAGAGTTCAAGGCCGACCTTGAACTCTTAAAGGTCTGTAGTGGGGAAGGAAAGAGAGTGGTGGGGAGGGGAGAGCAGGCAGGGGAGGTGGTTCCTCCTGCTGAGTGGCAGTCTTAGCTTTCTTTAATGGGTGTAATCCAGGCCTTTCACATGCTTGTGTCCAGCTCTCTACCACTGAACTACAATCCAGGCTGGAGTTGAATGTTGTTCTTTTGCTCTCTGTGTATGTAGCAGCTCTCCTGCCAGTCTACAGTCAGCTTTGTCAACTATTGCTTTCAATAATTGATACAATCTGATTCCTTTCTCTTCCACCTCCATGTATAGCCTCCTTGTCTTCTTTTCCCAGGGTTTTGGTTTGGATTCCAGGCATAGGAATGTTAGCAAAAATACATCCTAGTTCAAGAGAGCTTCCGAGAGACGCCCATCAAGTCATCTTAGGCTTCCGGAATTTGTCATAGTCTGTGCCTCTTCATCCATCCATTACACTTCCTCGCCCACAGGCTTTGCCAAGAAGCATGTAATCAGAAGCAGGGAGGCAATTTATGCAAATGAAATGAATTAAAACCAAAATGCCAATGTTGCAAAAATAATCGCAGACCACCCTTAGAGTCTGTCAGGGGGTTAGCGGGAAGAGTGAGCGAAAAGAAAAGATAAGCTTTTAAGAAAAACAACATTCTTTAAAACTGGAATTGCAGTGCATGGAGAAATTTAGCCAGCAGAATCTGGAGTTCATGGCAGTTTACAAGCTGAACTGAGTATGTGTCTGTTAAATTATCCATCCGTGAATATTGAGTTGAATAGAAATGCAATAAATTGCCCTTGAGAGAATTGGTGTTACCGCCTTCTCTAAGTGTCTGAAAATACAGAGCATTTAATTTTCTACTCAATGGTAGAAAATCAAGGAACAAGTATGAATAGACTTAGGAAAATAATTTATGTTGGTTTAAATGATAAGGCTTAGACACAGAATAAATTCATAACCCTTTTACTAGCCCCTTGGAAGAATCGGCAAGGTATCCATATCAATGGTTTCCCAGGCCAGCTGTGGTAAAGGTGCTAGCGTCTGCTAAGGAAGGAACTGGAGGCTGGGAGTTTGAGGTGCTGAGCTCCTCATGAACGAGACTGGGCACTACCCAAAAAAAGGTTGTGGCCAGTACCGTACCCATATCTGTATGTGCCTCCCAACATTCATCTTTCATTCTCCAAACATACCTATTTATCCCCTAAATACAAAGCTACTACATCTTCCAAGCCTTCCCCAGGACGGTGTAGGGAGTGGGCGGGGGCAGGGCGTGCCATGAGAATATGCCTGTCCTCCTCTGAATGCTCCATTTCTCCCACAGGCACATTCCTCCATGCCTGCAGCTCCACCCAGCTGTACTTCCTTTGGGTGACCCCTTAGCCTACCAGTCACCTTACATAGTATCCCCCGTTAGCCCAAGCCCTGTTCCACCAGGCCAACAGCAAACTTGGCTGCTGGCTGGATATCCAGTTCTTGACAGCAGATGGGGTCTTCTGCCATGATGGACTCACCAGCACTACAGTACTGGGCTCAGGGCAGTCTTTTTAAGGAGTTAGGTGTACGGGCTCAGGCACTCACAAATTCTTTCTGCACTCTAGCCTTTGAAATCAGTGTCCTGGTAGTCCTCATCCAACCAGACATTGGCCATCAAACCAGGTCCAAACACATCAGCCTTCCTGACATGAATTTACATATCAGATATCCTAGTGTGGAGGAAGGAACAAAGTGAAAGATGCTCTCAGCCTGTCTCCAAAGTGAGCTCTACGACCGGCTATCAGAATGCTCGTGCCCGGTTCAAAGCCAAGGGAAGCCAAGTGGACTCAGTCCTTTAACTCAGCTTTGACACTGTCCACCTACAGGTGGTGGTAGATGCCATAGGCTGAGGCCCAGTCATACAAGACTGGGCTACCCAGCCTTCTGAATGGCTGACTAAAAGCCATGGTTCCTATTACCCTCTTCTCGGCTTCACTTCATCTGCTAGGATGATTGAGAACTAGGGGCATATGTGACTGCTTTCTGGTTACTGTGAAAGCGACGGTGAAGAAGAGTCAGGTGCTGTCCGGAAGGGCCATGGCTGCCGCAGCTTCTATCCCTGTCATATTCACCCTGCTCAAAGTCCACACACACACACACACACACACACACACACACACACACACACACACCGCCGGCTTTTCTACAGATAGATGGGTAGATGGGACTGATGGCTCCGATCTTGCTACCCTTCCTCCCAGTGCTGGGAACCAAACCCAGTACCTCATGCCAGCATTCTGCAGCCGAGCTCCACCCCAGCTTCTCTGTCCTCTCATTTTTCAAGCATTACCCAAAAGAGCTCATGTCTGTCCACCACTCAGAAAGTCAATCCCTGATTTGGGGGGGGGGGGGAAGTTGTAGGTAAAGAGACAGTTGGAGGAGACTCAAATCTGCCTCTGCTGGGATAGGGTTTAGAGACATTTATGGCATTAGGAATCAGAGTGCTGGGGGTGGGGCAGGTCACAGTGGTGAGGAGTGGACCTGAGAGTACTAGGAAGTGATTGTGATTGAGGTTTATCATATGAATTACCAGATGATCAATAAAAATATTATGGGGGGAGAGGGGCTTAAAAATGAGGACCAGGAAAGCAGCTTTTAAAAAACTGCATACCAGGCTGCCTCTGACATGAACTCAGTGGCTGGCTCTTTGATCACCTCCCCTGGGGGGGGGGGGGATGCAGCTGTACCAGGCCGTGGAGGAAGATGATGCAGCCAGCCTTGATGAGACCCAATAAGCTAGGGTCAGATAGAAGGGGAGGAGGACCTCCCCTATCAGGGAACTAGGGAAAGGGCATAGAGAGAGAAGAGGGAGGGTAGGTGGGACTGGGAAGAGATGAGGGAGGGGGCTGCAGCAGGGATACAAAGTGAATAGATTGCAATAAATAAATAAATAAATAAAATTTTAGAGATGATTGCATACCATTCAGTGAGGTCTTGGGTTCAATCTCCAGTTCTGTAAATTAGCTGACTAAATTAAAACTTATAAATCAAATTAAAAAAAAAAATCAGTTTGCTGAGGCAGGGAGAAAGGTGGCCAAAGGGAAGAGGAGGTGAGCAACCAGCCCTATGGCATTGGTACCCAGGCCTCGAGAAGGTTGTTCTTGAGTTTTAAAGGTGGAGAAATGCTGTTTGATCTTTGGGCTTCAACTAGAAAGAGAGGATGGCTCTTACAAAAGAAAAAAATGCGAATTTTGGTGTGGAGAGCTGGTCCCACAGCATTTGGTCTTCCTTGTGTTGGACCCTTGCTATGGCTGTCAATGTAGTTCCCACTTTAACATGAAAGCAGGTGTTAGCAGAAGGACCTCACTGGGAACATTATAAGTAATGGAAAATGCTCCTGTCACACAGGAACTCCCATGACTAGAACGGAGCTAGTTCTGCGAGGGGTGGGCGGTGGTCTGTCCTATACTGAACGTGCACAGGCCTTTTCTCTTGTCCATCCCTAAACAGTACAGAATATCAACTGTCTACATTGCTTTGACCCTGCTCCAGGAATTGTAAGCAGTTTGGCAATGGCTAGGTGTGGGGGAGGATCGCACAGGTGTCCACAAGCGAGGTTCCTGGAAGCAGTCCCCTGCGGACGCCATGGGACGCCTGTAGTTCATACTCTGCCACACTTGTAAAAATGGAACCCTGCACACTAGAGCTTTGTCTGTGTATTTTGTGGCAACGTGTTGCATTAGCTTTAGCTATTTCAGACTTTTTTACTGTCATGCTTTTCTCGGTCTGTCTGTGTGTTGTGTGGAGAGGGCACGTGCTCTCGAGTATGCGGGTGCACGCGGGTAGACCGGAGCAGCACGTCAGGGGTCTCCCTCTTCTGTCCCTTTTCCTTTTCTTGAGCCGGGTTCTCTCACGGACTGGGAAGCTGTTTCTAGTGAGGATGGCTGTCTCGCAAACCCACCTATCTCACACACACAGTCAACGCTAGGGTCCCAGACACAGCAGCGTGCCTGGCCTTGTAACAGGTGCGCTGGGGCTTCTACCTCAGAGCTGCTGACACACTATCCATGAGAAACCTCTAAAGCTGTCTCAAACTGTGAAAACCAATACGTAGAGCTATCAGTCAAGAGGAAATCTCTCTGGTTGAGGCCCTTCTGGTTTGTCTGCTGTGTGTTGATACTGACACATTGTAACTCTCCGTTCTCAACTCACTTGTTGCGGTGCAGCCTACCTCAAGGCCACTGGGAGTGCTAACCTGGTTCCTTATCTACTTTCTGTCTCTTATATGGTTGTACCGAGTCCAGGAGATAATGAGATAATGACGTCACAGCTACAAAGGCACAATGAGGAGTGATAAGCTTTTCTTCTCTGCCTGGGTTTACAAGAGAAATGCACATTTCTTCCCCGTTTCTCATCTCCAGAGACAAGTTTTACAGGCCATCCCAGGGGCGAGGGTCTCAAGGCCAAGCTGAGCTACATAATGAAACCGCATCTCAGAAAGGGGGGTAGGTCCTAGGTTCGACCTGATTTACAGTGTGCCTCCTGCGAGGACTCATCCACTCTAGTCTTCAGCGCCGAGGTTGGTCAGTGTAGCCCCCCAAGCCGGTGAGGTCATCGGTATTCCCTCCCAAGCTGATAAACGCTCTCCACAAATAAAAGTCACTACCCTGGCAGCTCTAAATTCGTTACTATTTAATGTCATCATAACTGGGTTTGGTTTTTTTTTTTTTTTTCCCCCAAACAAAGCTGTTTGAACGCTGGGGTTTGTTTTCATTTTGATGTTTGTCAGAAGGAGTGGAATGTGCTTCAGTTTGAGGGTGGAAACATTTTGGCAGGGAGAGAGAAGAGAAACTGCACCCCACCCAACAAGGGGATCCCTTTCAGCTTCTATTGAAACCCCTGGTTTTTCTCTTGAGGTGAAGAGGGAAGCCTGTGTCCTTGGGGTGGGCAGCATTTCAGGCTAGAAGTCCAGTGCTAGACCTGCATCGCTAGAAAAAGAAGAGACAGTTTTGTGCAGGATAATAAGAAGTAACTTTTCCAATCGGGACCGACAGAGTTCTTCTTTCACTTGGGCAGGAAGTAGTTAACGGCACATGGCAATCACGGTGGGGAATGTCTACAGCGCGTTTTTGTAAAATGTGCCCATGAGTCCTCCCCCAGAGACAAGCTGAGGACAGTGGCAGAGCAGTGGTGAGGTTGGCGTGGAGTGCGGGGATCCGCTTCAGTGAGCTGGGCAGCCAGCTTCCCAGCCCGCCGGTCCCCGTCATCGGCACACAGACCTGGCTCCCGGTACAGCTTCAACCTCAGAGCAAAACCTCCGCCTGGTACGCTTTAGTGAGCCGGAAGGTCTCCCATTGGAGCCTGCTTGCTTATTAGTGTGTGTTAGTGGGTGGGGCACGCATGAACTATGGCACACGTGTGGAGGCCAGAGGACAGCTTTGGGGAGCCAGTTCTCCTCACCCACCTTTGGTTCTGGGGGATGAAGTTAGCTCCTCAGGCTTGCGGGAAAACAGCGAGCCACCTCAGCAGCTCCCCCTATCTTTGTTGAGCCCATTAGTTGACATCTTTCTGGCTCCAAAAAGTCCCACTTTTTCATAACTATAACATATAACTCTTTAGATAGTTTCCAGCCAGACGCAATTGTTTTTAAGTAAATCCTATGATTCCATATCTAAAACGTATTATGACTTAGAACACCAACTTGTATTTGGGGAGCTATGGGTGATATTTCATGGTATATACTGTCAATTGCATACAATTGGCCAGCACTCAGAGGCAGAGGCAGGCCTGGTCTACATAGCACATTCTGGGCTAGCCAGAACTACACAGTGAGGCTCTGTCTTTAAAAACAAACAATGAATGCATAGAAGCATAGCATTTTCCTAGCATGCGTGAGACCCTAGGTTCACTCTACCACAAACCCTGAAAAAAGAAAATCATAGAAAAGGAGAGGAATAAAGAAATGTGTAAATCAATTATGATAAAATAAAACTATAGCCAGAGCTAATGTTTATTGAGTACTTGCTTGGTGCCGGGCAGTGCTCAGAGCAGTTTGTGTGTATTGATCCTGTGCTGCCGCCAGGGTTGTTTCAGAACAGCCGCACCTCTGTTCCTGTCTGAAAGCACAGAGGACATAAGTCTCTTACCCCACGAGATGGCAAGTAGCAGGTCAGGAGCCGTCACCCACTTTGCTTCTTAGAAAACGTTTCCATGGAGCTTTGCTTCTGCTAACTGGTGTGTTAGAAAGGGCAGCTGCAAACTATCTGCCCATTATGTGGGCAAATGGATCGTACCCAACATGTCCATACTGATTAGTGACATGGGCCAGAGATCCGGCTCAGTAGCAAGAAGTGCTTGCCACACTGGCCCGAAAGCCTGAGTTTGATTCTTCGAATCCTCAAAAGGAGAGAACCAACCCCTCAAAGTTGTCCTCTGACCTCTTCAAGGTCAAGATGTTCTTAGAGGTCTGGAGTGATGGCTCAGTCAGCAAACTACTTGCCACTCGAGCATGAGGATGTGAGCTGAAATCCGGAGAGCTCAAACAATTAGGTGAGCATATCTGTGACCTGTGACCCCCTGTGACCCCGGTACCAAGGAGGTAGATCCCAGAGTGCGCCCACCCGCCCGCCCCGCCAAACCAGCAAGCTCCAGGTTCCGAGAGACCTTATCTCAAAAGAAGGTGGCAAGCAGCTGAGGAGGACACACAGCTGAGGAGGACACACAGCTGAGGGGGACACACAGCTGAGGAGGACACACAGCTGAGGGGGACACACAGCTGAGGGGGACACACAGCTGAGGAGGACACACAGCGTCCCCTCGGACTCCACACGTGTATCACAGATGCGCACAGAAATAAACTTCATTCCAAGAGAAGCTTTCCCAAACTCTTTGTTGAAAACCTCGCTCTTCTGAGATGACATCTAGCAAGGGAAGGGGCAAAGCATCAAGGGTGGTACCATTTCCAAATGGTTTTACACCAAGGAGACAGAGATTCTCCTCAACAAGAAGAACATACACACACACACAGCGAGATGGCACGCCGTCCCGCCTTCCCTCTCCACATGAAATTAAAACATGGCAGGGGCCATCCCACCTATGAGGACAGCTGGGCACGGAATGTTAATTCTGCATGTCTTGCACAGCCTATGGCATATTTATGATGGGCTGAGGTCAAACCTCTTGTCTCACCTCATTTCCATATGTAATAAAAGCGGACCTATCTACGTTGACTGAACAAAATAAATAGCTTTTTGCTGCCAAGGAGTAAGACTGGGGAGGGACCATGGCAGGAGCCAAGGTAGGTGGTGCCAGAGCTCAGAACAGAGCAGCAGTGAGGGCGCCAATGTCTTGTGTCTGGCATGGCCTGCATTTCTGGTCTCCCAGAAGCTTTGGGTACGTGTCACAGAAACATGATTCATTTGCTTTAGAGGTGCCCTGCCAGTGACAGCCAACCAAAATCATTTTGGTTATTGGTTATAAATATCATGTGTTATTTCCATTACACATTTGTACATATTTTTTTTTTTTTTTTTTTGCATGCTGGCTGATAATGTCCCTACAGAGTCCCATTTGATCCCACAAGATATCATGAAAATAATTCTTCATGGACGTGCGTATAATTTGTCCTGTGAGAAGGGAGAGACGTGACTCAGGCATGCCCTTAACCCCGGACCCTGATTCCTACCCCCTTGCCACACCTATAGTGAGGCCATGTTTCCCTTCTTTGGAGAACACCATATCTTGACCTGCAACAGTTCAGTAAACTCCTACGGTTCTCTCAAGGGATATCTGTGTGTGTGTGTGTGTGTGTGTGTGTGTGTGTGTGTGTGTGTGTGTCTGTCTGTCTGTCTGTCTGTCTGTCTGTGTCTGTCTGTGTCTGTCTTTCTCTTTTCCTCTCTTTTCCTCCTTCATATTTCTTTTTTTTTCTTCCTAAGTCACCATCTCTCTGACCCCCCAAATAGTTGTTTTCTCTAGTGGTAAGCACACTGTGAGACTCGGGGCAACAGGATCTCTAGGTTTAGTGTCTGCCTCTCTATAGCTGGCGCCTTCATCCCTGGGCACACTGATGCCCTCTGACCTCGCTTCTGCAATTCTGAACTAGATATAGTTGGCATTATTATACAATCAAGATGTAAAGGTGTGTGGGTGCCAGGGTTTTGTTTTAGCCGTAGCTTTTAATGAGAATTGGCAGCCTCTCGAGGCTAAAAGTGCTGGAGTTGGTGTTTCCAGTTTTGTTGACTAAGTTTCACTACTGAACACTCTCAGTAGTGGGGTGCCACCACTGCCCAGGCTGCCTGGCCACTGGCGTGTCCCAGAGCACCCTCTAGAGCAGCTCAGTGCTGCACACAGAACCCTGCATGGGAGGCAGCTGTGCACAGTCCCTGTCCACACACCCAGCTCCCTTTTGGCACAGTGAGGAGGGACTCTTCCCCAGGATATTACATAATGCCCTGGGGAGTCCATGCTTTCAGTGGATTTTTGGCTTTACTGGGTTTCAGACTAAAGCTTTTTCTGTATTGCAAGGAAGGCGCTCTAGTCACTCAGGGAAGAACAGAGGAGTTCAGCAAAGGGCAAAGCAGGCCACAGTTGGCAGGGAGATGCCTCCGGGGTAAGGCAACACTGGGTTCATGGGAGACAGTATAGAAACAACTGTTGTCTTAAATGGTAGAGGCTTCAGGGTGTCTCCTATGCACCCCAGAGGAAGCGCTGGAGATTTTGTCGTTGTCGTCTCCAAAAGTCCAGGCGCTAGAGTTCCCACACCAAAACTGCCTAGGCCTCTTCTTTTAGGTACCCAGTCCTCAGGCACACAGGGACCATTCATGAAGCCATCCCAGCCTAGTGCAGCCACACAAATGCCTGAGTTCTTACTCATCTGCTCAGCATATATGAAGGACTGTTGAGTGCTAGGCCAAGAGAAAACCAACCACAAAGGCCTGGACTTTGTCCTTGAGCAGTGAACAAGCTAGTGAGAAACACAAGGTGTTTATGTAGACGACTGAGAGCTGGAGCTTGGAGTGTCACAGAGGCTGATGGACTCCAGGAGCCTTCGGAGTTGATGACGCTGAGGGCTGGGACATCTGGCAGAGATCTTGATGGATGAGAAAGAACAGCTTAACCAAGTGGTACAGGACAAAGAGGCAGGAGATACAAAATGTCAAGGCCTGAAACAGTGTTGTTTAAGCCAATATGGCAATCCTGTACAGGCTGAGCTTACAGTGTGTTATGACACTGGGCAGGAAGCATGGCCCCAGTCACATGGACTGCAGTGTCAGGCTGAGGAGCTGGAGTTTAGCCTGCAGAGCCTAAAGAGTTTAAGTGGAACAGTATAGTTATGTTCCCATTTTAGAACGATCACTCAGGCAGCAAGATGGCTGGAACAGAGAGGACCAGTTAGAGGCTTGAAGACCTTGTTAACATAAAAACAGGTATGCCAGGCAGTGGTGGCACACACCTTTAATCCCAGTGCTTGGGAGGCAGAGGCAGGCAGATAGTTGTGAGTTTGAAGCCAACCTGGTCTACAAAGCGAGTTCCAGGACAGCCAGGGATGTTACACAAAAAACCTATCTCAAAAACCAAAACAAACAAAAGAGATGGTAACAGTTACAAAGACAAAAAATGCACAAAACTTCTGTGAGACAGAAATGGGGAGATGGGGTGAGAGGTTATAGAGAGAGAATGATTAGAGAAAAGGAGAAAGAACTCTCCAGTGATTCTCCCTTCTGACATGATCTCCAGATGATGGAGCTGTCATTTCCTTAGAACAGTGGTAAAGGAAGTAGAACCATTTTAGGGGAAAGGTCACTCTTTTGGGGCTCCCCAAGATCGTCTACAGACACAGCAGACACACGTCTTCCCTGGGAGACGTGCGAAGTCAGCAGATAGCCGTACTATGGCTTACTGCAGCAGTGGGCATGAAACGGAATGGAAGGATCCAGAGCACAGGCTCAAATAGAGAGGAAAGGGTGAGTCCAGAGCGAGGTATGACAGTGCCTAAATGCGATGAGTCAAGGAAGCTCAGTAGAGACTTGGGCCCCAGGGCCTTTCCTTGGACTAATCACATGGGTATCTTCTGCCCATACAAATCACAGACTCTCAAAACGAAAGCAGATATTAAGCATAAACCTAGTTGTTGGTTTAAAAAACAAACAGTCTGGGCGGAGTGAGCTGGACTTCCTGCTTAGGGAATGAAGGGAGCACCGCCCTCGCCCCCATCCCTAACACCATCCTTGCAGTCAGAGTTTCACTAGCCTCCTGTTCTCCTGCCTGTTACACGGTCCTGTCCTGAACAGCAATGCATTTCGGTAAAAACATGTTGAGGGAAGCAGTAACGCCAGCTCAATTGCAGATGCTAGGACACTTGGTATTGGGTCTAAAGCTCTGTGGTGAGATCTGTTACTGGCTCAGAGTTCTGCCCGAGCCACTCGTGGCCATTGAAACCAAGGTTCTGCTGGGCACAGAGGCACACCTGTAATTCGAACACTCAGGAGCCTCTGGCAGGAGGAGTCTAGCAAGGGTCTCTCCCAAACAAGTCCCAGGGAGTGCATGTGGCTTGCATGCATAGGTTCCTATTTCAAAGAGCCTGCTCCTCAGCCTCCCACACTAGAGTTGGTCATATCGAGGTTCCCACCTGGAAGGGATTTCTGAGCAGCCTGTGAAGTCAGCCATTCGTGTTCAATCACCTTGGTTGCCAAAGAACAGCAGATGCCTGAGATGGCTCTTCTGTGCTCTTGCTGCCCTGCTGACACGTTTTGTGATGTTTCTAGGTACTGTTAGCTACTAGGAAGAAGAGATAGATGCAGCAAAGTCTTTCCCCTCAAGCATTTGTATTCTAGGACCTGGAGAGGAATGTGTGAGCCAGTGTGCACATCAGGAGGACGCTGAGAGCAGAAGCAGGGTGACCGAGTGGCCCCTTCAAAGCAGGAAGTGAAAGGTCAAATAAAAGCACTTGAATTTCTGCACAGAACTCTGTGAAGGATACAGTAGAACCTGGACTTAAGAACCAAAATGGCCCACTGGGTAAGGTGCCTGCCATGCAAGCGGGAATTCATGTAAAAAGCCAGGGTGATGGCACACCCTTGTAATCCCAGCTTGAGGAGGTACAGACCAGCAGGTCCCTGGGGCTTACTGGCTTATTTGGTGACTTCCAGGCTAGTAAGGGACCCTGTCCCCACTCTCCCCTCCCCCCCAAAGAAAAAGTAGATGGCATCCTGAGGAAAGATACCCACATTTGACTTGTGACCTCCACATGAATGCATGAGAGAGAGAGAGAGAGACTGGGTTCACATGTGTTAACTGCTGCTTTTAATTCACTTCCCCGTCTCTCCCTTAATGATGGTAGGTAACACCTTGCATCATTCTAAGTGTCTCGGGGAATAGCATGAAAAACATGCCAAGTCAAATTTAATAGTAGAATATAAATTTTAAAATGAATTGCAGGTCTTCTGTATAGCTTGGAGGTCTATGTTTAAAAGTAAGCCGTGTCCCTTTGGGTCTTTCTTCCTTTCCCGGCTTCCTTGCTGTCCCCTGGGTCGTCCACACAGCCTTTGTTCTCTCGGCTTCCAAACATGATTAATTGACACTGTGCAGCCTAGCATCGGGAAAAGCCTGAATATTTTGTATGATGATTAATCTTGTTAAATGCCCATCTTTCTTTTCAACATCACCAGCAAATACAGCTTATACAGATGCAGGGCGAGCTGTTTATTTCCCTGTTTAGATTTGTGGCTCGTTAGCATAACATGTTTCCTTTCCATGAGGCCAGCCAGAAATAATGTTGACAAAACTCATGAAGACTTCCATCTGATACTGTTGCAATCATATGCAAATATATTTAGACGGTTAATCGAATAGAATAATTAAACATCCAAATGTCAAGAATGGGGTGGGGGATGGGAAGCAGCGCCAGCTGTCATTGAGTTTTCTGGTTAGAACTCAATGAAGCATTTGAAAATGCACCTTTAAAACTAAAGGTCTGGATAGTGTCTGGTTAGTTTATTGCCACTGTTCTGTTTTTCTTGATTTTTGTTGTTTTCAGACTTAATTCAATCACATTGTGATCAAAATGACAGGCATTCTAGGGGGCCATATTTTTCTGCCCATGCCAGCAGAGGTTTAAAAGACCCCTGTCATAATCTTTCCACTGGGACCAGGCTACTCCTGGATGAACTCACTCAGAGGGAGAGGCTCTCTAAATACAAAACTCAATTGTTTGTCTTTTAAAATATGCTGTTTTAAAGTCTCCAAAAAAAGAAAAAAAAAAAAATCCAAGAATGAAAAGAGCCTAACACTTGGCAAAAGCTGGCAAGTTGCAGAGGTGTGTCCCAACGTGCTCTGATTTCTCTCGAAAAGCTTGCTTCCAAAGAAGTTCACATCGTATGTGGTAAATTTGAAACATTCTCTTTAAGGTAGCTTTTAAATTCCTGAGAAATATCCAACTTGGAGAAAGGAGGTTTTCTTTTCTGATTTAGCAAAGATTGGTTTAAGATCTGCTATTACCCCCCCAAATTTTTTTTAATATTAAAATAAACGATTGTCTATTCCTTATCAAGGCAGCAACTGTCTGCTCACCTCTGCTTTTGTGCTGTCATTTTCAGTAGATGCTGCCTGAAGGAAGGGCCTAGCCGAGCTCAGGCCCACTCCTCTCCAGCCCCAGGCAGCCCCGCCACACCCCTGCTGCCTTTCAGGCTTGCCCCAGTACTGCCTAGTCTCCAAGCTGAAAGGCCCTGTCATGGAGCTGTTTCCTGCCTGGTGAGGGCTTAAACTCAGCCTGTTTGTCAGAACTTGCCCATGGTTTCAAATAACAGAAACTCGACTCAGACTTGGACAAAGAGAGGGAACAGATTGGCCCACATAACAGGAGTTTTGCTGTTGGTCCGGTTTCAGCCACTGTTCTCCTCAGGTTGGTGACTTATGTCTCCCTTTCCTCGGCTCACCCACTCCAGCCCCTGTGCCTGTCAGCTAAGGCTCAGGGCCTCAGGGAGAGGGACCTCTCCTCCACGCTTCTTTAGCATCCCTGGGTGGCCCTGTTTGTCAGCCCAGGCTGGCACTGTCACCATGACCCACCAGTGGGCGATGATGCCCCTGTGGCCTGCACGGTCGTAGGAGGTCAGGCAAGGCTCCTGAGTGGCTGCTGCACAGGGTAGACACAGAATTAAATCAGAGGTTTCCCACTAGCAAAGTCCACTGTTTGTTTAGCTGGGGCATGAGATGAAAAACCACTTGAAGCATAGTGTAACCTATAGCCAATCCTTCTCTACATGCGTTTTTGTGCTGGATTCTGTTCTGTGAGACTTTGATTTCCCAATTCAAACAAGTTGCATCCTTCAGTAGAAACCCTGACTAAGACTCTCAAACGTAAGCTTGTTCGTGGATGCACACAAACAACTGGCTTCGTGACCAGTGCATAAAAGTGCTGTAGATAGATCACTGTAGCCCTGTTTAGGGTTAAAACTACGAAATGAAATTACATTAGTCTGGCCAGTTGAAAATACCATGAATCATTTCATCATTTTTACATTTTTGTAGTGGACAACTTCATACATGTGTGTAATGTTCATTGCTCATTCTCACTCCTCAGGACCCTCTCTCATATCCTCCTACTTCCACCCCTTAGTGCCTTCAAGTCTCCTCCTATTTTCATGCCTTCTTTCTGTGTTGAAGGGGGGGGTCTTCACTCAGGTTAATTTGAGTTGCTTGTATGAATATAGTTATTTTTTAGAGCGTGGGCAGCTTGACAGTGGTGGCATCACTAGAACCAACCACATTTAAACATTTCATGTCCATCCATCCATCCATCCATCCATCCATCCATCCATCCATCCATCCTTCTTCCTCTCCCCACCTTGCTCTTTTGTTTTATTGAGCCATGGCTGTCCTTTAACTTGCTGCGTAGACTAGGCTGGCCTCAAACTCACAGAGATCCCTCTGTCTCTGCCTCAAAGCACAGAGGTTGAAGAGATGAGCCGCCACGCCCAGCAGCATTTTATCATCTGTTTTATACAGCAGATACCACCTTTTCAGTCTGAAAAACATCGAAATAAACAATGAAGTGTGGTATCGATCCGTGCAACCCAAACTCAGCAGGCAGAGGCAGGATAATCGGGAATTTAAGGTCATCCTCACTTACAGGAATAAACTCTGGTACTTAGACGTGTCCTGGTAAAGCCCTTAGATTTAAATTTTTATTTATTCATTGAGTGTGTGTGCATTGTGGGAGGGGGATGGCGCATGGTTTCCAAGGCGCAGAGTGAGACTGAGGCTAGCTCGTGATCGTTGGGATTTCATCTCTAAGAAGAAAAGGGGGTCAGGTGGAATGCCTGCCAGGCAATACAAGACGCTGAATTCAATCTTTAGCACTGTAGAATGAATGAATGAATGAATGAATGAATGAATGAATGAATGAATGAAAGAAATAGAAGCTTACGTGCAGATAGATAGTGACTATGTAAACATGTATCTTTGTTATTTATTCATGGCTTGAAACCACTCCATCCAGTGGTGGGGAATTGCTGAATGGTTAATTCTCTGCCCCCGAGTTGGACCATGATCTACGTAGCAAGTTAAAGGACAGCCATGGCTCAATAAAACAAAAGAGCAAGGTGGGGAGAGGAAGAGGGATGGATGGATGGATGGACCATGGTTGGACCAGCCTGCCATCTAGGCGTCACCATTCATTTCCTTCTTCCTGCGAAGGCCGTGAGGACACAGCCGTGTACCGTATGCCCCACCTTTTGCTATCTGTGTGCCTGGAGACCACAGGTGCGTTGTAACCACCATGACTTCAGTGAGGGCCTACAGCAGTCCTGGAAGACTGGAAAGACACGTCTGCGTATAAGTTTCCTCTCAGGCACAGCAACATGAACAAGACGAAGGACGCTAGCCAGACAGCACAGCTCTGATTGGGGTCATTGGCCACGGGGGAGACTCTGGGTAAACCTAAGTATCAGCTAGAACACAGATCTGACAGAAGTCCTGTGTTCAGACTCAATCAAAGGATGACAAAGAAAAGTGTATTCTGGTCCTATCTACAACAACAGAGGCATGCCTGCTGGACCACACTGGAGCAGAAAGGCCACATTGTGATTTTATAGGGCAAGGGTGCCTTTCGATGAGTGACCCATCAAAAGGAACTTGAGCCAAGATCTTATCAGTGATGGAGATGGAAACACCTCAGGATTTTCCAGTATCAATTTTCACTTTTTTGTTCTTGGCCCTGGTTCATAACGCTACCAGTTCCTTGAAATCCTGCAGCATTTCCTCGGGGCTCTGAGTCGCCTCTTTGGGTCAGTTTCCTCTTGAACTGAGGGTTTCATTACAACATCCCTATGCTTCCCAGCTGACCCCTGGCCTCCCTTCTTTTTCTTGAGACTGTTTTGGCTTTTTCTTGTTTCCACCCACTAATCCCAGAAGAGTCTCTAAGTGTTCAGAGCGGATCGCCCAATCATTTTTCAAAAGCTAACTTAATAGAAATTACTTAAGCTTGATATAAATCATGTAAATATTCTAACTTAACCCCATATCCCAAGACAGCTAAATGTAGCAGTATAGAAAAGGTTAAAAATTTTAAACTCTCTCAAGTTGGCAAGAATATTACCATTTTGCCCACGCTTGGCATTGTCAACAAGGGTCCATTCACTGGGGGAGGGGGTCCTCGGTCTCCGTAAAGACAGTATCGATACTTGTCTGCAGCTGTATTTCCTTTGAACTCATCTACATCTCTTTGAAGCAGTGATCGTGGTCTCCGGCTTTGATTCTGACTGTGTGGACCTGTGCCAGTTTTCCTGATTTCATTAAATTTTTGGAAAGAACTGAAACTATGGTATCATTTTATTGCAGCTTTCACATCAATCATAATTTGGGGCGGTCTTGGTGAAAGACGAGGAATTCAGACAGGGAGGCTGGGGAAAGCGGGTCCCGGGGCGAAGGGATAGAATGCAGTGTTTACTTCTTATGAGTTCAGCCACCCCGACCTTGTAGATTTTTAGCTGGCTTTATTCTAAAGCAGCTACAGTCATATGGCCCAAGTCTAGTTATGAAAAAAAAAAATCATAATCTTAATGAGGCTTCTCTCCCTCCTTCTTTTCTCTCCTTCCCTCTCCTCTCTTATCTTTCTCCTTACCCTCCCTTCCCTTTCTTCTTCCCTCTTCTCTCTGCCTTTGTCTTTTTTTCTTCTCTGTCTTCTTCCCCTATCACTCTCTCCCCCACCTCCTTTCCTCTTTCCCTCTCCACTGAATCTTTTTGTTCCGGTTGTTCATGGTGAAACATAGACTCCATTCAGTAGCTTCACACTCACTCTGCGTTTTCCACTCCCCGCCCTTGAGCTAAGTCTGCCGTGATGTTGTTTTCCTCCTGCTGTCCTCTGCCCTGGCTTTGACACCTTATCTTTGGAAGCCAAACCCCAATGCTAAATCCCAGTGTTCCTTCTCGAGGTAGGGCGCAGGGCTGCTCTCATCAGCATCCTCTGACATGGTCCTGCTTATCAACTTGTCTAAAAACATTCCTGTCTCTCGGGACCCCCTCACCTTGCACCGGTGAAGGCATTTGAAGATGTGCTGTACAGAGAGGCAGATATAAGGGACGGTAGTAAGTATGAGATCACTCATACTCAACCCTTCTCAGGGTTTTCAAGATGCTCGTTCCTCTGGGGGTCCTGTGGATGCACTGAACTTGACATAGACCTTGCTTTTCCTATTCTAGCCAACAATCACAACACCAATTCCCAAAGCCGCCAGCAGCACCCGCCATCTCATCTCCATACTGAGAGCCCAGCTCTGGACCCATGCTTTATAATGGGGCTGCTCTCCCCACATTCAGATGGCTGAGAAATTGCCAGGTTTACTACATCTGGCCCAAGTGACATGAAAGTTGCACATGGCTTTGGGGCTAAGAGAGAGCATATCCCCAAAAACTTAGGGTCTCTGTAGCCTGACAAGGAGATTTCACATAGAATAGTACACTCAGGCCAGGTGGTGGCACACACCTTTAATCCCAGCACTCAGGGGCAGAGGCAGGGGGAGCTCTGTGAGTCTGAGCACATCCAGGGCTACACAGAGAAAGCCTGTCCCAGGGAGAGAGAGAGAGAGAGAGAGAGAGGTTCCTGTTACATATGTTTATGACTTACATCCTGAAAAAAAGATTGTAATGCTGTGAGGGACTGTGAGTGCACAGCGTTCTTCTGCCATCCCACGTTGATAGCTCTGACTTTTGCTTTTTTAAGATCCATTCCAAGCTATGACAGGAGGCACGCTAAGGGAACGGTCCCCATTGTGCAGTGAGCTTACGTTGGTAATCTGTGCCCTATACATAAGGGGAACTGGCTTTATCAGCCTGATTTCTGTGGGAAAACAGCTAATGGACTGATGGTATCCTGATGGTATCCATCTGCGTCAGCGTGCTAGGGAATTCCTCGAGTGGGTGTCGGATGCCTGAGTTGTGTTTATTTGAGAATGTGCCACTATGGAAAGCTGTCATTCCCTAGGGTCGCTGAGAGGCCAGCAGGAGGCACGCTGAACTTCAGATGGGTCTTCGAGCTTGTGTCAGTGGCAAGGCAATGAATGCTCCGATCTGTCAAAAACATTTTTGTAATAAAATAAAAGTTCAGAGGAAATAGATTCATTTTGTTTAGGAAATGCAGAGAATTACAGGCACTAAAGAGGCCTATGATTAGTGTTTCCATTAGCCGTTATAATTTAGTTTGTAACCCAAACAGAAAAGAGTGGTTAAGAGCATTGGATGCCCTTTTGGGGGATCCAGGTTTGGTTTCTAACACCCTGTGGTGGCCCACAACCTCCTGTGACTCTGGTTCCAGGGGATCTGATGCCCTCTTCTAGACTCCATGGGCACCAGCACAGACGTGCTGCATATATGTTATATTAAACCACATTTTAGTACAGGCTCTCTGGTGCTCTGTTTAAGGATTACAAACGTTTTCTGTGAAAAGATTGCTTTTCCTGTGTTTATTTTATGTGTTAGTGGGGTGTTGCATAGAGAACCTATTAGTGTGATCTTGTTCATGGGATTCTTATCTTAAAGTCTAATTTCCCACCATATCATGTTTCTTATAACATTGCTCTCTAATTGGTGGATGAAATTATAGTTAACTTGAAAGGCTCCATGAGCCTATAAAATTCACACATACATCTATAAGACAATATTATCTCACTTAATGAGAAATAACGGTCTTTGGTACATTGCATGATGGGAGAGGAGTTGTTACAGGAGTACACTGAACCTCTCCTTGAAATAACTGGAAAGTTGAAAGAAGTTATGATAAATAATACTCAAGACATTGAGTGTCAGTTGGGATGGAACCCTGACCCCCCCCCCAGAAAGTAGGAAGCTGACAAGAAGGGCCCCAGAACTGATGGTCATAGCTCTTATGTAGGAAAGGGCTCCAGGGTAGTGTGTGTAAGAGGGTTCTCAGAGACCAAAGGCTCAGCTTGTTCCCTCATTGAAGACAAGGAGAGGGTGTCCCTCCAGGGAGACCGAGGCAAAACACCCAGACACATAAACCTCGTTCTTTTCAAGTTACATGAATGCAGACTCTTTCAAAGGATCTTACCATATTGTACTGTAATGTTTAACCATGCTTGCATGGGTGATGAAACCATGGAGAAAGACACTGCGAGAGAAGGGTGCTGGGGGAACACTGACAGGAACCAAAAAGCCGCTGGAGACTTAAAATGAGAAGCCAGGGCAGATGGCACAGTGGGTAAAGCATTGGCCACCCAAGTGTGGCCAATGTGGCCAGTGAGTCTTGAGTTCAAATCCTGAAAGCCATCTAAAGCTGGCCGCACTGCATCTGTAGTCTCAGTGCTCTGACAGTGAGATGGAGAGTGAGGGCCAGAGAATTTCCAGAAGCACGTGACGTAGCTGCTCCTCTTACACAGTGGACAGCACCGGAGCTAGTGTCTCCAGGAAGGCGGAAGGTGAGGAGCAGAACCCGAAGTTGCCCTCTGACACCCACGCCCCCACCCACACGCACACAAATGAGACACACGGTGTAGAACATATTTTTAAAAATTAAAGTGGCATTTTCATCCACGGACATAACAATCTTGTGTTTGTAGAGAAAATAACACCTTTAATATACCTGAAGTTGGAAGGAGCCATGATGAAAAAGAGGCAAGTCCACAGTAGAGTCAGGAGTTTTTAAACCCCCGGGGGGGCCTAAAATCAATATAGACGTAGAAGCTAGAATACTACTACAATTGCACTTGACCTAATTGGCATTTCTAGAACACTCCACCCAACAGCGGAAGAGCACAAAATCTCTGCAAATGTACATAGAGCGTTGGCCAAGATGGGCGGTGCTTTGGGCCGCAGAACAGGTCTCAATAAACTTTAAAGGATTCAGATCCCATCAAGTATGTTCAGTAACCACAATGGAAGTAAGTGAGAAATCAGGACTGAAAGACATCTGGGGAATCTCCAAGTCTTCGGAAACCAAATAAGCTTCAGTGAGAGCATGCGCTCACCAGTCAACTGTCTCCGAAGGACACGTATTCTGGAATTAAAGGACTACTAAAACTCATGACCGTGCTTTAAAAAAAAATCATGAGTAGGAGAACAGTCTAATAAAGCTAACATTCAAATAATTAAAATTCCAAACGGGCAGTGGAAACCACAGGGAGGAGGCTAAACTATGAAAGAAATAATTCTTCTCCCCAAAATTAAGTTTCTAATCAAAGGGGTCACCAAGATGGAGTCACAGACTGACACCAGTGTACCTCGTCATAGTACAAAGGACAGAGAGGATGCTAAGAGCATTACAGGAGAAGGAAGTCACTGTGACATGGACCCTCTCAGCAGCGATGAGGAGACCAGACCACAGGACAGTGCTGTCCTCACACACAAGAAAAACAAACAAGCAAATACCTACGTCTCCTTGCCCGGCCTCCAAGCACTACCAGAGGAGCTTGTTTACCCAGAACTAGAGCGTGTTTCTCTTCTGCTGGTAACGTATGTCCACAGGTTAAGTAGCTTAAAGCAGCGAGAGCTGATGGCAGCCAAAGCACAGGACCCTGAACCCAGCCTGGCTGCATTCCTCACCTACCGCTTTAGTGTTGGCATCAGCTAGGGGCAGGACCTCAGCTGTGGCCTCGGGTCCTTTTGAGCCTTTGTCCAGCCTGGCTACCAGCCTCCCTCAGTTCCTAGAGGACACATGTAGGATTTTTACCCCTTGGCTTCCTCATGGATCCAGTTTAGTTCCTAAGAGCCAGCAAGAGAGACTTTCTCTTGAATGTGTTAGGAAGGGTGCTACCCCATCGCATGTGACCTCTTATGCTGGGCAGACACCAGTCACACCTTCATCAAAGACTGGGGCCAACTCGGGTTGTCATGGACGTGCCTGCTGCAAGATGGATCGAGGAAATGGAAACCCGGAGAGAAGAATGGTTCTATTGATCGTAGAACAGGAAGAGCCCGCTGTGGGGATTGTTTTAATAACCCTACAGGATGAGGAGGAGGAGGAGGAGGATGCCGGAAGGATGACACCAAAGAAAATTCATCTTTTTCTTGAATTCATTAAGAGATGTGTTAGAGGATTGGAGGGATGATGCAGTGAGACCTGAATTTAGCTCCCCAGCACCAAACATTAAAGCCAAGCATGAGCTTAATCCAAGCACCAAGGAAGCAGAAAGGCAAGGACTTGATCCCTGGCCAGCCAGGCTAGCCAGATCAGCACCCTGAGGTGTGGAGAGAGACCCTGTCTCAGAAAGTAAGATGGAGAGAGAGATCGAGAAAGAAACCTGAAGGACACCTGACCTCTGTGTAGACGCAGAGCAGTGTTGGGGGGCAGGGGATGGGGACAACCTTGGTCAGAGAACATGTTGATATGCAGATGGAAGATACTTGGGAAACCAAGCAAATGACAGCACAAGGAAGTATTAACTCCTCATCAGAAGAGGAACAAGGGGATACGACAGGGATGCAACATGGTTTTCTGTGCAGAGTTAAACATCCTCATCGATCCTGCACTAAGGCGGTTCTGTAGTTAGAGATGATCTCGGGGAATATGGAGAGCTTGGCCTTCCACATCCACATTGAGAGCTAAGAGTTCTACATCTGGATCAGCAGGCATCGAGAAGAGAGAGTGACACACTTTCTCTAATAAGCCCACACCTCCTAATCCTTTCAAAGAATGCCACTCCCCATGAGCCTCTGGGGACCTTTTCATTCAAGCTACCACAGACAGGAACAGCCAAGAGCTAATGGCGGCTGCCTCTTGGGAGCAGCAGCGATATTGGTAGATAACAGCGGTCAGAGAATGTCATTTTTCCAGTAAGCCTTCAGGAAGGATGTAATCTTTTGAACCAAACACATGATTTAATTTTGACAAAAATTAAATTTGGGAGGAAAAAAAAGAACAAAAGGATTGATCGTCTTGTCCCCTTTCTGTCTCTCCTCTTCCCCCGGCTCAGTGATAAGGATTGAACCCTGGTCCTCGTGCATAAATATGAGCTGTACTGTTCAGCTACACTCCTAATCTCTCTCCTTGTTTCTAATGTGTTATAAATGTACTTGTGTGAGAAAATGGGGAGTCATAATCCGTGGCTGAGTGAAGTAGTCGGTCCTCAGTTTTCTGTCTTCCACCTCTGGTGCTCACCTAGAGAAAGGTGGTCCCATAGCACCGTCCCCAGCAGCAGAATGGATGTCAAGAAGGGCAGTTGGGGAGAAGCGGCCAGGCAGTTCAGGCAATAAAGGCTCCTGTCACCAAGCCTGATGACTGCAAGTTGTCCTCTACATGTATGCCATGGCACGCCGCACGCGCACGCACACACACACACACACACACACACACACACGGATATAAAGTAGAACAGAGGGTGCATCTCTAGCCTGTAGCAGCCCTGACCTTATGCTTTATCTGCCCTTAAAACAGGAAACAGTATTCTGTTTATGCAAGTAACACAGTATGGTGTTTTTCAGCCCAGGATTTGGGAAAAGTTAAAATTGGTGGGGGGTGGGGGAGGAGTGGAATATATTGATGTTCTCCCTATGTCACAGAAGGGCTAGACATGGTGAAACATGGCTGTAATTCCATGCTGACAAGGCTGAGGCAAAAATAGTGTACATCCAAAGCTAGCCTTGGCTAAATAGTAAGATCCTGACCAGAGACCCTGGGCAGTGTCTTATTCCAGGAGGCACAGATAGGTGGACTACGGAGTTCCAGGACAGCCAGGAATACAGAGAAATCCTGTACTGAAAACAGGATATAAATGTATAGTCATATTTGTGGCATCATATATAGAGATGAGTTTATAGATATATATGTGTGCGTGTATTTATAAATACATCTATATGTGCATATATACATATATGTACATATACACACACGTGTGTGTGTGTGCGTGCAGAGAAAGAGAATCAGTTCCAGCCTGAGACTGGTGTCCTGAAAAAGGCTGCAGAGCAATGTAGACCTCCATCATCTTTGACAGTTCAGACGGGCCACAGATGTGCTCTCGTCCAGCACGGCTCAGCTAGCCAAGCTTCCAGTTGGTAGGCTCGGTCTGAGGCCGCCCACCCTTCCCCTTCTCTGCTCTCCAGCAGGCTTCCACCCCCACCCCACCCCCGCTCCGTGAGCAGCATCAAGGAAGATTCAGTAACGAAGACCCTCTCTCCGCCCTCCTGTTCTGTTTGTCCACTTTGCAGCTTTTAATCTCCACAGAGGAGCCTTGCAGTGGCATAGAGGATGGATGGGGGATGAAAACGAGAGAAATGTTAAACTGGCCCGGAGACATGGCTTCCTGGTTCCGTGCTTGTGTGAGGCCCCAAGTTCAGCAGCAGGAAGGAAAACAGTGAACTTCCTAGCAGAAACAATGTCCACCACCCCACCCTTCCTCCCCGCTCCCTGTCTGC
Source organism: Psammomys obesus (assembly GCF_907164565.1). NCBI lineage: Eukaryota > Metazoa > Chordata > Mammalia > Rodentia > Muridae > Psammomys > Psammomys obesus. The sequence continues at coordinate 839,765 of NW_026592890.1, forward strand.
CTTACCTTCACAGGACGGTGAGTCGACAGCCAAGATCTGTTCATGTTCAAGGGAGGCGTTCCTCAGAAACCTGTTAGTAACTCGTTTTGTTTCCCTGGAGCTCATAGGGAGCCTCAGAGCATGCTCTCTGCAGACGGCTGGAGAATGAGTATGATGCCAAATGGCAGAAAAGGCCCACAAAGGTGGAGAGGAGGACAGCGGCACTTCCGGCCGTGCAGCTCTGCCGGGCCTGCGTGCAGCAGCCTCCATGTCAACACAGGGGTTTCAGACTTGACTGTGGTAACTGGACACTATTAAGAACACACACTATGGAGTTGGGAGCTATCCCCTCTGCTTACCTTTAAGACAGCTGATAACACAAAAAATTAGGGAAATGTCTCAAAATTGATAAGCTTTATTTATCCCTGTAAAAGAAACAATCATGGAATAGGTTTGCTTTTTCTATATCTGTCTGTGCCGTTTCATGTTTCATTTGTTATGTGCAAGTGTGTTTATGACTGAGAAAAAGTAGGAGCCTGTCACAGCACACACGTGGAGGTCGGAGGTCAGAAGGAGTCATTTCTCTCCTACCTTTATATGGTTCCAGAATAATCCTTAAGGTCATGAGACCAGCACAGGAGGGCAAATGCTCTCAGGCTGCTCATGTCTTAGTTCACACAGGAAATATGTACTGTGTATGGAATGCCTAACTGGAGTCTTTTCTTACCTCATTTTAATTTCAAAGTGGAGTCCAAAAGTAGGTATTGTCACATCTGTACTTTACAAATGACCAGTGAAGGCTCAGTAAGCTAACTGCCCTAGGGCCATGCCTCTCCCTAGGAAGCAGAAGCCCTTCCCAGCAGTCCTGATCTGAATGCTCAGACTGCTGATCCAGCTAGAACACAGCACTTCCAGACCCTCTGGTTTGGTACCAGGAACATGATAACAGCTTCACTGAACATCACTGCATCTACAGAGGGATGGGGAAAGCCTGTTAGCCTCCACCTACATCAGGGCTGTAGACAAGTTCTGGAATGTTGGTCATGGTGACAGTGAAGGGCCAAAAGTCTCCCTAGCAATCCGGGGATGTGTGAAGAGCCCCGTGTAAATAGCCCCGTGTAAATGGCCTAACACCTGCATGCTGGTACATGTATCTCTTAGGGAATGATTAGGACAAAGCATGGTGAACGACGAAGGGCCATTTAGCCAGTGTGGCCTTGCTTTTGAACTCTTCCCTGGCTTGTGCTAACCAAAAATGCTGCGTATATGTGTGACTTGGGCTCGGACCCAGGGCCTCAAGTATGCTCTAGCTAGATAAGCCCTCAGCCCCTGAGGAACATCCCCAGGCCAGGAAATTTTAACTGAATATGTAGGTAATTGTTTGATGAAGTCATGCAAACCAGAGCTGTTTACAGACTTCAAAACGCTCTCAGTGATCTATGTTTGGTCTTAACAGAGTAACGGGGATGATCCGAGTAATTATTCTACTCATAATGCTTTAGAAATGTTTTATAGTCGCAAGGTCTACTGCCTGCTGTGGCTTCTTTCTAAAGTTGATCTTTCTTGTAAAGAACCACTCTTTAATTTTTTGTTTTGTTTTGTTTTTGGGGGGGGTTGATGTTTGGAGTTTTTTGAGACAGGGTCTCTATGTAGATCAGGCTGGCTTCAAACTCAGATCTGCGTGCCTCTGCCTCCTGAATGCTGAGATCAAAGGTGTCCGCCATCACTACACCTGGTTGCCAATACCATTCTTAAGCAAACATTGAATCTGAAACTCTAAAGTGGCACTTTCTTCTCCCTGTCTGTCTCCAGGCAGAGACACCCTCCTGTTTCTCTTCAGTTTATCTTTTTTTTTCCCAGAACATCACATTTTCCAAGGAGCAAGCATTGGACTTATATATAAAATGGGCCTGTGGCAAGTGTTCCTCGTCTCTTCTTCCCTTAGTTAGAAAGTACCCCCCCATTACCAATTTGAATTTATAATCTCCCTGAAAACAAAATTCCAGGAGCAGGCATGTGAGACGGGAGGCCACCTGTTGAGGTGCACACCTGTAATCTCGGCACCCAGGAGATAGCGCGTGTGTTTCCCTCACGCTTGTGAATTGAGCCGTGTCTGAAGCTTTGCCAGTTTTATCTGCTCATGTGTCATTGCCATGAGCAATTGTTAGCTGGGGTAGGGTTTCTTTAATGAGTTGTGTGTGTTTTGGCTGCATGTATGGCTTCATGTATGTACCACACTCATGCCTGGTGTCAGTGGAAGCCAGAAGAGGGCATCAGATCCCCTGGAACTGGAGGTATAAACAGTTGTGATTCGCCCAGGTCCTCGGGCATAGCAGCAAGCACCTTTGCCACCGAGCCGTCCCACCCGTGCCTAAGTGTGTTTCTAAGCATTGTCTGTAGAAAGTGCGGTTTCTCGTGGTCAGGAAAAACTTGGGAGTTCAGCTGTGGTTAGAATCAGGATCACGAAGACAAGCTTTACTCGGCCTTTGCACAAGAGTCCATTAACGTAGCATGCCGAGTATGTGGATTGAGTCGTTCCTTGTTTATTTTAAGGAGGACCACATAGCACAGAGCCCTACTGACCCCAGGCCTGTGGCCAGTTCCCAGGGGGCTCTCTGTTCTTCTGTCGTTTGTGGTGCTTTAGGGATCTGGCCCGAGAGCCGCACTCTGGCCGTGGCTCCCTGGAAGAGAACTTTGTGTGTGTGTACAGTTCTGGTAACAGAACTCTGCGCTGTGCTTCCTCAGCACGAAGCATGCACACGACCTCTTGCTCTACAGAGCCTGTGGTTTCTTGTCTGCTGTCCCTTCTCCCAGATCAGTAGTCTCGATTCTCAGAAGTGATTACGGCATCGTTAGAAAGGAATGTGGGAATTCTGCCATTCCACTCCTGTCTCTCCCACTTAAAGGAAGCTGAAAGTGGAAGACAGACATCTCTCACTTCCTGACGCTTGAGACCTTAGCTAGTTTTGTGTCCCAATAGTGTGACACAATTAGAATGACCACAAGACACATAGCCTCCCTCCTTTCAGTAGAGTCACACGGTAGTAAGCGGAAAAGCATCGGCTCCATGCTAGGAAGGAAGAAGGTAAGCTTAAAATACAGCAGGTCCCCAGACACTGAGTCAGGTGCCAGAGTCTATATTTAGCTCATTGTTTGGGTTCCAGAGTGTGGCTGCCCAGCAGCATGGGACAGATGAGGCCTCTATCCCCAGCTGCTCTCGGACATCTTGGTCGCCATGACACACCTGTGCTGCAGCCCTACGCAGGGAACGACGGTGCCCTGCACCAGTGAGCCACGTGCTGTGCCTTCTCCTTGCCCTGCCACAGGCCCCCTACTGCCACACTCCAGGACCAGCAGGGCACAAGAATGGTCAGCGAGGGCTCCCGAAGGGCCATGGGCTCCCTACCCGGCCAGCAGGGAAAGGAGAGATGGCACTGAGGTACTACACTCTTCCGAGGTGAAGGGGACACGAAGAGGACTGCGGGTACCATGTGAGACGAAGTATGTGCCTGCGTCCCCTGAAGACTTGCTGCAGGCCCAGGCTCCCAAGCTGCCGCTGCTCCACAGCCCTGGCTGAGGGAGAAGAGTCCCCGAACAGGGACAGGAGTGAAAGAGGGGGAGGAGGGAATGCGAACGGCTGTGGGGTGGGGCGAGGCAGGCCAATGAGCGCCAGCCCATCACCGCTTCATCTCAGAGTAGCTGGGGATGGATGCCGCTGGAAGGCCTGTGCCCAGCAGGACATCCTGAACCCTCGGAGCCTCGAAGCTCAGATCCGGGGAGGAGTATATGGTACCCACATGCTCTGGTGGTACACCAGGGCCTTCCGCCACCAGGGACACAGTGAACCAGCTGACGAACCAGACTCTGCCTCCAGCTAGCCACACTCGGGAGCACTTACCTTTATAACTTAATGTATTCTCACCTTGCTGGACGTGGTGGCCCGCACTGTGATCTCAAGACTTGAGAGACAGTCACAGGAAGATCGGGAGTTCAAGGTCAGCCTGGGCCACAGGGGACCCTATTTGAAAAAAACAGGTCCTAGCAACCCACCAAAAAAAAAAAGAAAAAAAAAAATCAAGTGAGATGAAAGCAATGTCTACCTCAGACAGTGCTGGGAGCCGGCTGGCGCAGGCTGTCGTCCGTGTAGAATACAGAGTGTCACTCTGAGGTGATGTCATGGCATCATGCAACATTACAAGCAAAGTCCAGAAGTCATGTGGCACTGGTTACCTGAGCAGCCTCGAACGTGCAACTTGCCCTGTGTAGATCTCACTGCCCTACTCTCCATGTGACGTGGAAATAATAGAAATGCCTTTTGTAGAGGTTACTAAGAGAATAAAACAGGTAGCGTCCTCGGTCAGCTCTATGGCCAGTGCACAGCTCTGTCCCCAACACTGGACTTCCTGCTGGAAGGGAATGCCAAGTGCCTGCTGTCTGTACCGAAGGCTCTTGCTTCAACAAAAATACAGGATGCTTCGAGAGGAGGCAACTTCAGCCCCAGCCAGAGAAGGCTGGTCTCCAGGTTCCATATGCAAATTGAACTTAGACTAGAAGCTCTGAAGATCACCAGTGGCCGCTGTGCCCTGTGGGACCACAGGGGAGGGAGAATGGGCCGCACGTTGGGGGAGGGGACATGTGCTCTCTGTACTTGATCTCCTTGCAGAGTAAAGGCAGGGGTCAGACTGACAGGGCTGCCCGTGTCCATAACCTAACATCCTGTGGGGCTGCCGTGAATGGTGCGGTTGGCTTGCGTCAAGCGGACCGTTCTGTGATTAATCGCTTGGTGTACCTTGCTCACATGCACTGCTTTGTTTCCTCTTCCAGATGAGCACGATGCCAGGACTGCCCACTCGGCCCTGCTTTTATGACATAGACCTCGACACCGAAACAGAGCAAGTCAAAGGCCTGTTCTAACGGAACGGGACTCACTGGACCCAAGTCAGGTTTGCTGTCTTACGTTGTTTTGTTATAAACACTAAGTAAATTGTCTCCTAGGTCACAACAAGTTCATACCTGATAGCTTCCTGGGACTCGGGTCCCTCTCCCAAGCATGGACATGCCCTCAGTGTACCTGGATTAAATCCGGCAGAGGTTTGATCGTGAGTGTGAACATGACTGGAGTGTAACAGAGGCTAGTGTCTGCCTTTTCTCCCCACACAGCTGTGTTGGGGAAAGCTGGGGTTCACTTCCCGGGCTGCCATACAAAGCACCAGAGCTGTGTCCTGCTCCCTCTGAGGGATACCATGGCATCTACACCACCAGACAGTCCTGGCCCTACAATCTCTGCCTCTTTGCTCACTGAGCTCTCTCCCTCTGTACTGTCTTCCCAAGTTCGTCTCGTTTTTGTTTTTCTTTCTTAGTTTGTATGTGTATGTTGTTGGTGTTGTTTTCAGAAAGGTTTTAGTTTGGATCTTTGAGGTGAGAACTCAGTAAATAGCGTGGGCTGCTCTTGAACTCATAATCCTCCTGCCTCACCCTCCCAAGCGCTAGGCTTACTTATCCACCACCACACTGTACACTTTGCTCTCTTCTAAGGACCCCAAGCACCTTAGATTCAGGCCCAGACTAAAAAGAGTTTTGTTTAGTGAGACAGGGTCTCTCTGCATAGGCCTGGCTGTCCTAAAACTCGCTCTGTAGAGCGGGCTAACCTTGAACTCAGATCTGCCTGCCTCCCTAGTTGCTGAAATTAAAGGTGTGCGCCACCACCACCAAGCCCTTAGACATCGTCTTAACTTGGCTGCTCTGCCAATGACCCTGATCCAAACACTGTCGCAGGTACCCAGGGCCGGGGTTCCCACATACCTTTGGGGGAACACAATTCAGCTTTTTTTTTTTTTTTTAATGTATATGAATGTTCTGTTTTCACACACACCAGAAGAGGAAATCAGATTCCTTTACAGATGGTCATGAGCCACCATATGGTTGCTGGGAATTGAACTCAGGACCTCTGGAAGGGCAGTCAGTCAGTGCTCTTAACTGCTGAGCCATCTCTCCAGCCCCTACAATTCAGCTCTTGACTGTGGTTGGGCTCTTCCTCCTGGAAAGACACAGAGATGGACAACAGGTCTTCCTTGAGACATGGGATATTAGAACCCTTTCTGGATCCTGGTCCCCTTGGGTTAAGAAGGAAGAGTTTTACTCTATGCTTTGTAGGCCACTCAGAGCTGAGGGATGTGGGCCTCGTTGCTGTCTGTCCTACAGAGGTGAAATAATCCCTACTGGCTTCTGCCCCAGCTGCCTGTCTAAAGAGAATGACCACACTCCTAATCGTTCTCCCTGGAACCCCCAGGCAGAAGCAGTAAAGCTTGGGGCTCCCTTTCCATCCCATATATCAATGTGTCCTCACCATGCTCTTATGGTCTAGTCTCCTGCAAACTCTCAATGCTCTTCCTTATCCTTATTCCACCTTCTTGGCACGAAACCCTGTTCCGGGCGTTTGGATGGGTTTATTTGATCTGTATACCCTTCAACACCTCTGTGTTGGAACCCTAAGTGGAAGGCAAAATTTCCATTTCCTTTGGTTTCAGCACTAATAGTTGACAGTTCTCTGGGGTTTGGGAGCTAATGTTTGGGGCTGAGCTGATCCTCGTGGAAATGAAAGCACCACCTCAGGAGCGCCCTCCCGAGTTACCCAGAGCTGGGTTTTTAGATAGAGTCTCCACTGATGGCAGCTTGCCATGTAAGCTGGACTGCGTGGCCAGGGAGCCCCAGGGATCCTCCTGTCTCTACCTCCCAGCCCTGGAATTACAAACACATACTGCTATACCTGGAAGTATTTGTCTGTAGGTTCTGGGGCTTAAACGCAGAACCTCACACTTGCAAAGCAAGCACAGTGCTAATTGAGCTATATCCCAAGTGCTTTGGTGTTCCTTTTTTAATTAAACAAATATGATCTAGGCTCTGGTGAGAAAGGCAAGAGGCCACGTAAATGGACTCATTGAACTGACGAATGGGATTCAGGCTCCTCTGCGTGTTTGTAGCTGCCGAGTGGAAACTGTTGAAAGTCTCAGCCTCAGCCACGGGTTTTATCTTCCTCATCCCTGGAGAAGAAAACCAAGAATAACAGCAGATGAGTGACTTAACAAAGGAATCCACAGACTTAACCTTTGAGAGCAGTGCTATTTTGGTCTGTTGTTGTGGCTCTTGTCTTGAAGGGCTCAGCTAGGCCTTGGGAAAATCACAACTTCATTCCTTTTAAACCAAAAGTTGAACCCTGCCCTAACAAATTTCTTTTCATGTCAAGAATCCTATATAGCATATCAGTCATTTTTCTCCAGAACAAATGTGTATGAGTCTCTTATCTCTAATGAATAATTTTTTTCAGACTTTTGGTCAGTTTTCATTTGTTCTCCAAGCAGGTCAAGAGGAGCCCAGTCATACAAGACTGAGGTTTGCCAGGGATGTGCCCTTCGCTATACCTAAACAAATTTCTTGTGACCTGTCTTCTGTGTGTTCCCTGGCAAGCATCCTACCAGATTTTAGCTGAAGATGAAACAGTCCAAGAATGGTGGCTCAAGCCGCTAATCCTAACACTTTGGAGGTGGAAACAGCAGGATCAGGATTTCAAGGTCACCTTGGTGACATAGGGAGTTCTAGCTCACCCTGGGCTGCACAGCCCCGACCTGAACCTAAGGAAGGGGCTGGAGAGGTGGCTCAACAGTGCGGAGGACCCAGTGCTGGTTTGCAGCACCTGCACTGGAGAGCTCACAGGCACTTGTAACTCCAGCTCCAGAAGATCTGCTGCCCTTTTGTGGACGGACGGACACACACACCAAATCTTAAAACATATAGTTAAAATGGAGCAGGGCTCTGTGGTACTGATCTTCTGACATGCCGGATACTGTACTCAGTACCTGGCAATGCTGGTCCCAGCACCACAGCAGGTGTGTCCTAGCGAACCATGAAGCCTTCAGGGAGATCATCTTCCCCGTGTGGTCACGGAGAGGTGGTGGCTGAGGGCAGTCTGCTTCCGGACTGCATAACACTCCTTCCCTGCAGCTCTTCTTCTGCTGTTCACGTGAGCTGTGACTCGTTCAAGATGTCACTAAATAGTTTCGGCCTCGTGAAATCCACCCTGTGCCTCCGTCCTCTGCTTCAAGGTGTTTGTATTTCACAGGGCGGGGTGTGGGCTCCTCTCTCCTTCTGGACGGATTCTCATTCACTCACCAACTAGCACGTGTCCTTCTGCCACACCAGTTAACGTGCAGAGATCCAGCCAGTGAATTGTGTTTCAGGGCTGTGACAACGCAGGTCCAAAGAGGTCAACACTGCATAGCTAATGACTACAGAAGCCAAGATCTCATCCAGATCAGCCCGCTTAGAGCGTGACACTGCCCTCACTCCCCATTCCCCACATGAACTTAGGCCCATTCCAAAAGATGGTATCAGCTGATGAATAAATTTGGGTTGTTTTTAAAATAACTGAAGATAAGTACTTGTATATTCAACTCAAAGCTCTAAGTTTATCGAAACTCAGAGTAAAAAAACTTGAGTGTGGTGGGATGGCCTCTTACCTCACCGTCTCCTTGAATGGTATTGCTTCTCATTTACCCAAGGCTGCTGTTTTGTGAAATGACTAAATACCATTCTAGGCTTGCTGGGCAGTCGTTCAAAACCCACCATTTGACGCTGCTGGAACAATTGAAAAGGGATCTGGTGGCCTCAGATAAAAGCTTTTTACAAATAACCATTCCCCTCCTCGGCTCCTGCTAGCTCGCGCCTGTAAACATTTTCCCTTCTCCTGCGACCCTCCGGGGTGGCAGTCCAGGACTGCTTCTGCCAGGATCCAGCGGTCTGTGGCTGTGGAGTTGCGTAAATTAAAAAGTGGTCCATCTTGGACAGGGCTCCAGCACCAGAAAGGTCCTCATTTTGTGGCACCGTGATCTACAGCCCCGGCAACAGGGTGTGGATCCTTCCAGACCCTCGGCTGCAGGGTGGCAGAGTCACTGTCCTTCCAGGAATACTGCGGGGACCTGCACCTGTGCCCACTAGGGACGCTAGTGACTAATTTCCTCCCGCCCCTCTCGAGACTTTCCTCACTTTCCCTCCAGGAAACATCAGGAGACTAAATGTGAATGAGCTCAGCCAGCCCCTTGTCCTAAGCCTTCCCTGCAGCTTCTGCCGTGTTCGCTTGAGCTGAGACTCGTTCCCCTGGGTGTCACTAAGTAGAAATCTTTCCGAGAAGTTTCGGCCTCGTGAAATCCATCCTGTGCCTCCGTCCTCTGCTTCAAGGTGTTTGCATTTCACAGGGCGGGGTGTGTGCTCCTCTCTCTCCTTCTGGATTCTCATTCTCAGCCCTCAACTATTTCCAAGTCTCCAGATGATCTGCAAAATAAAGTCCAGCAACTCCCTGAAGAACCAAGGTGCCTTCAATCGCTGTGCAATGTTTTGCACACATTGGGATAAACGCCACTGTTTTGCCAGCAGGTTCTTTTCTAGAATTGCACCCGTAGAAAGAAACACCATCTCAGCTCATTTCTGCATGAATGTGCCCTTAGGACAGAAAATTTCCAACGTACTTACTGATCAGAAATGACTCGAGTCAGGTGGCCACACACATTCCTTTCCGTGGATGGTCCTGGCCAGCCCCAACTCCCAAACCAAAGGGGAGCCCAGGGTAATGCCTCAGCTCTGTGATTTGGGTTTTGAAATGCTCTTTTGCTCCACCACTATGGTGAGCACACACTTATTCTTTTCCCTCATCCAGGCAGGAATGCAAGAAGATAGCAGCCCTTGCTACTTAATCCTTTCTGGCATCTAATGACTGTTTGGACAAAACCTTCCCTTTCTAGGTTAGGTACCAACTATGACCTCCTTTCTTCCCCGTAAGAGGAACCTTGGGCACAGTACACTGACTGAACTAGGCTATTCCATGTAGATTTTGGACTAGGAGTGTAGCTTCATGGTAGAACACTTGCATAGCATGAGCAAGGGCCCAGGTGCAGTCTCCCACATCTCAGGGTGAGGAGTATATCATATATTCCTCTTCTAAAATCTGTCCCCAGTGGATAAACTCCAAGGTGGTTTCTCCTTATACAATTATCCTATAATAATTCTTTTTGCTGTTTTGTTTTTCAAGACAGTTTCTCTTTGTAACAGCCCTAGCTATACTACAACTTGATTTGTAGGTCAGGCTGGCCTCAAACTCACAAAACCATGCTCCTGCTTCTGTCTCTGGAGTGCTGGGATTAAAGGCGTATGCCACCATGCCTGGCTAATAATAATTCATTTTTACATGTTTGCCGTAGCTCTTGCCCTGCCCTCATTTCCATCTGTAATTAGACTTTTCAGGCCTGGGCCACACATTGACTCCACGAAAAGAGAAAAGAAATGTGGAGTACAGACCCTGTACATAAAACCTCAGGGCACAAGGGCAATGCCTTGTGCCTCCCATTTCTCACCTCCACAACCAAGGAATTCTTATGCGCTGGGACCATCTCCAGCCCACAGAGCAACCCCCTCTACCTGGCCTTCCCTCCCAGGGGGTCACTGGTCATTACAGTGAGGCTGGTGCACCCTGAATAAGGAGCCAGGGACTGGGCCAGACAGCCCCCATGAGGTGGTGTGTTTTCTTTTCGTTCGCGTTTGTTATATATACTTGCTGAGTTTCTGGTTTCTGTTTACTCCCCCTTGGACTCTGATGTTGGGGGGTATTTGAAGTCCTGTCTTCCTCTCCATCGCTGTCTTCTGTCTTTAAACTGCCGGGGGACTCTGCCCTGTCTGCAGACTGTGCAGTTACCTGTGGGAGGCGAATCACCCCCAGCTTCAGCACAGTGACCTCTCCTGGCTCTCAAATAAATCCCTCCGTGGATAAACTCAGATCAAAGCCTACACACTGGCATTTCCATTTTTCCTGGAGTGGGAACATGTTTTCTTCTGGGACTTGGATGTTTTGCTTTAGTTATTGCTTTTCAGATATAGTCTGATCACTTTTTTCTTTCTAGAAGATTACAGAGGGTGTGTGGTGCGTGTCTAATCCTACAGCTCAAGAGGGGAGGCAGGAGGAGACTATGTAGCAACTTCAAGGCCAGCCTGGGTTAGATGAAACCCTACCAAAAATAAATGAAGACATTTTTAAAAGTTAGAGAATTCAAGGTCTGCCAAAAATCATACTGTGTGTGTGTGTTTTGTTTGTTTGTTTTGTTTTTTGAGAGGAGGCAACATCCCAGGCCCAGGGTCTGTTTCTTCCTGTATTACCCCGTGTGGAGTCTTAGAACTTGCTCCCTGTGCTCTCTCCTATATAAACAGGAGCACAAATCTAAGGCAGCCAGGCTGTTACTCTAAAACCTGTCACAGCCCCAGAACCCTGCATATAGCAAAACCCACAAGCCAAGGACATTCTGGAATGCCTTGGGAAGCACAGGGGCAGCCTGTGGGCCAGCACTGACTGTGGGGGGTGGGGGGAGAGGCGGCCTGTGGGCCAGCACTGACTGTGGGGGGGGGGGGGAGAGGCGGCC
>NW_026592890.1:851599-888926 GCF_907164565.1 Psammomys obesus
GGCGGCCTGTGGGACAGCACTGACTGTGGTTGGGGGGGAACAGAGGCGGCCTGTGGGACAGCACTGACTGTGGGGGGGGGCAGAGGCGGCCTGTGGGACAGCACTGACTGTGGTTGGGGGTGGGGTGGGGATATTCGTCTACACGCACTTACACATGCATCTGTGTGGAGACCGGAAGACGACTGTGGATCTCGTTGTTCAGGTGCTGTACTAGTTTTCGACACAGTTACTGCACTGGAGCACACCAGGCAGGCAAGGCTGCCGGCCAGGGAGCTCCGGGGACCCACCTGTCTCTGCCCCAGCTCATTTCTCACACAGGAAACACCCCACACAAGAATCCCAGGTGTGGCTCTACACTCTTGGGTTTTCTTCAAAACTGCGACAGAAGCCAGAGTTTAGCAGCAGAGGAGAAGCAACCTGGCTCTGAGACCTTCCCCTCCCCTGTTTTGCAGGCTCTCCTGGCCCTTTTGCTGCAGTTGGAGAAGAAAATTAATTTTGAAATCTGCTTGTTATGCAATGCTGAAGAAATTCCGAGACAGGCCAAAGACCGCTTCCTTGATCCCATTTCCAGTGGAGGAAACAGGACCCGAGCCTCCTCTGGAATCGGCAGAGTTCCTCTCAGTTCCTACAGACTTAACACCATTTCTGCTGCTTTAGAGTGTTTGCTTCATGGGGACTAGGGGATGGCGAGAGTGTGACCTGAAAGCTGTTTTCCTCTATGGAGTTTCCTCTCTTGTCCTTTTTCTTTTTCTCACCTGTGTCGGGGATGGGACGCCAGGCCTCGGCTTGCACAGGCCAGCTTTCTGCTGCCAAGCTGTACCTTTTATCGTTGTCTTTGAACTGAAAATAAATGTTTCTAGAAAGCCACCCTACCAGTGTCCAGCGGCTCTCGGGATGTCACTAACCACGTGAAGGTGGTGGGGTCATCAGCTGGCAGGTGTGTGGAGGAAATGGCAAGGGTGCCTGGAGCTCTGAAAATGGCAAGAAAACAGCCAGAGAGAGGAAAGCTTGGGCAGCTGACCTCCTTCAACTGTGGCAGGCTAGCACGCCCTCTTGGACCAGCCTGCACTAGCGGTACTTTTAGGTCCTAGTCAGGTCACTTCTCTAAGACATGCTTGCAAGTTCCTTCTACCATGAGTGAATCTCAATGGCCAGTCTATTTTCTGGGCCCACAGGGGTAGGAGCGGGCCCCTTAAAGGTCAGGTGTTTGGCAAATGTTTTTCCTTTGGCCCAACTGAATGCAAAGAGGAGAATGTTCTGTGACCTGCTCCCTACTCTTTGACCCCTCCTTGTCCCCTTTTCCCCCTTGCAATAATATAAAATTATGTAAAACTTAAAACAAAACCAATGATTGAGAAGCAAACAATAAGTAATTGTCCTCTGGGCAGTATAAGTGAAGTTGTCACCATAAATATCCTAAATATCCTGGGGCACATCCTGCAGGAACCTTCCTGGATGCCCTTATGATTCCCCAATTCCAGTGACCCTGCTCCGCTCATAATGCGTCTTTATGTACAAGTTAGCTTGTTCCAAAACCCTGAAAACCAGCGCGTGCCCAGAGCGCCTTTCCCGAGTGCAGTTTTGCTTAGCAATCCTACAGTGCCCTTCCTTGTCTCTGTACCTCTTTGCATTCACGCTCACCCTTCCCCCTCAATAGTTACGCCTATGTGATGACACACAGAGCGAGTATAGTGGAACGCACTCAGAAAGCAGGAACTCATGGCAAGCTCATGGTTAAAGAGTTGTGGCCATATGCTCCCCGCCTCCACCATATGGCCACCTGCTCTACGCCTTCCCCTCTGTTTGGACTGTGTTCGCTTAAACCATAAGCCAAAATAAATCATTTTCTCCTTAGGTTCCTTTGTCAGGAATTTAGTCACAAGAGCAAAAGAGGTAACTGATCCAATCTCCCATGTTGGAAAACCGTTTGGAGTCTCATTCAAGAGCTAAGCAAATAACTCACCAATTTCCTAAGAGCGGGTTAGTGTCCACGGGCCTGCACAGCAAATGACGGACACTGCAGAAAGGGTCAAAGTAAACCAGACTGTGCCTGTTCCTAAAGGGCCAGGTCCTCTCCTCTTGTCTCCTGTTTGTGGGGTTCTGTAACAGGCACTCCAAGTTCTGAACAGAGGACATTGGAGATGGCCTTTCCAAAGGGCTGTTCATGATGACACCTGCTGGGCCTTTCTTTCCCTCTCAGTCAGGCATTTGCTTCTTTTTTTTTTTTTTTTTTAATTTTTTTTTTCATTTGCTTCTTAAATGGAAGAAAGACACCACAAATTGGAATTAAAACCACAGTTGAGCCTTCAAGATAGAGACAAAATCAAATCCTTAGCTACGTTACCATCTCAGCTCTGTCATCTGCATCCTCCCATTCTCCTTCCTCTGAGCTAAGCCCTAGGGAGGCAGCGCCCGGGTCCAGTGCATGCAGCCTCGAATCTAGCATCGCTTCCCTACGGCCAAGGTTATCTACAGTGGTCTGCTCCTTGAGGCTGCGCTAATTGGGCAGGCCCATTGTACTCGAGCTAAATTTGCCCGTATGCGGTAAGTGAACAAAGATAACCTCTCTGGACTCTTAGCAGTAAAACCCTCCGCCCAAGCATTTGGGCTAAATTATGCACTTACTCCGGCTTTATAATCATTGCTTTAGGAAAGCTGGTCCTGAGACCATCTTTAGAATTACCTGAGAGCCTTGTAAAAAGTGAAGCTTTTGTTGGGGATGTGGCTCAGCTGGTAGTGTGCCTGAAAACCATTCAGGAAGTAGCTCCCAAGAGGTGGAGATCTGAGGGTCAGGAGTTCAAGGTCACCTTCAGCTACATAGCAAGTTTAAAGCTACACATGAGACTGACTCAAAAAATAAATAAAAATTAATCTTTCCTCTTCTGTAGCCCATATGATTCTGAGGTTGCTCCTGGGAATTTTCTTAACATCTTTGCTAGATGATTATTCTCCAAGCTAAAGATTAGGAATTAACCTGACCTCCAGCTTTGTGTCATCACTGAGCCAGCACAAGGCTAAACACACAGGAGGTCTAAATAAATACTCCTTGAAAGGTTGAATGATTGTTGACGGCAGCCACCCCCCTGATAAGAATTCGTTTTACAGCCCCTTCAGAGCCAAGTAACTCAGCCCTTCCCTGGATTGTTTTTCTTCCCTAGGCTCTCAAGTCCCCCAGGTTTCATTCTTTCCCAGGTTTTTGACATATGGAATCACTATGTAGACCAGGCTAGCCTATAACTTGAGATTCTCCTGCCCCCGACTCCCAGGACTGGTCACGCCCAGCTCCCAGTTTATTTATGTGACCTCTTAGGAAGGGTCATTTGACAGCAATGGGGAGATGAGGTCATAAGAGTTTCATTGCTCCCATCCCCCAAAACTTGTCGAACAAGCCACCAAGAGCTGAGTACCGCCTCAGACAAGACATCAACACTGCTTGGAGGGTAAAAGGGCTTGAGGAGGGGGCTCCCTGGAAGAACAGAGGCTGTGTCTGCAAGTGAGGCTTCGCACCTACCTGCGGGGGGGGGGGGGGGGGGGAGACCCTCCAGGTTTTGAGTTCATTTTCATAAAACATCACAGTCTGATGGGATTCCCTAAACAATCTATCTGGGCCTCTTGGGCAGATTTAAAGATCCCAACTTCCAGATTTGTTATCACATATTCATCTCATGATTAAAGGCAAGTTTATTCCAAAAATGGCCCGTGCCCCATGTCTGTGTTTTGGGACAATCCAGCTCAGAGGAGGCCAGTGGGAGTGCTTTGCCCTTGTCTGAGGTTACAGTGTTTATGTAACAAATCAGCTCAACTTAAATATTTCTCATTGCTCGGTCAGGGCTGCAGCCTCTGCCCAGCACATCGCCATGAATGTCACCGTTTATACAGCCCTGTGTGGGCATCTGTGTTTATGGAAAAGGACCCCAAGACTTCAAAGCCAGTTAATATTTTTCAAGCATACATGTTGCTTGCGTGCTCTGCTATAAAGACAGCGAAGAGACAATTTTCCCAAAACCAGCAGCCCAGTCTCTTTGTGAGTATGCTTAAGAGCAGAGCCATTTAATGAATGCGTGTTTGGCAAAGCCTTACAATTAAGGAATTTTTCTTCCTCAGTAATTGCCTGAGTCCCGATAATTCTTCTCTAAGTCAGCCTCCTGATGCGCCCCCACCTTGACAGAGACAGGGTGTACCAGACAAAGAGCAGAGGCAGACGTGGTGAGAGAACACACAGGCTCTCCCGGGTTCAGGACAAGCCAGCTAGAGAAATGCTTTCCAATTTCATCATGGAGATCGGAGCCAAAGGAGTTTACAGGGACCAGGGGAAGGAAGAGCCTTCTACATAAGGGCCCCTCCTGCTGAGTTTCAGACGGCGAATTTCAGGCCTTGTTTGAAAATTTGAATTCTCAGAATATCAAGTACCCTCCTCCAACCTCAAAATGTGAGTGCAGGGATTATTCCCAAGCCCAAAAGAAAAATGTAAATTATTCATGCCACCTAGCTCGTCATTAGAACAGATAATTGCAGTAACTGTAAATACTGTAAACAGAAGTGACAGGAAAAGGATCATCTACAACGAACTACAGATGGACAGAAACCCCCCCCCCCCGTAAGTGCTGAATAATTAGGGAGGCTGAACGCCAAGGATGGTGGGAGGCCTGAAGCAGCCGGAGGTGGGAGTGGCCTCGGGCAGAGACCAGAAGAGCGACCCACTGCGGAGCGGGAGGCACAAGTGCAAGCCACGCTTGGGCAGCGACCAAGCCAGTTTGCAGAGGGTTCTGGACCCTGGGAGGCACGAGTGACAGACAGAGCCTCTTGACAAAAAGCAGGTGCACGCTGTAGGAGACATCTCAGCTGCTCCGCTGGGCCAGCGGCTGCACTGCAGAGCTGAGCAAGGTTCTCGGGAAGGAATGCCTGCCCCTCACGGTAGCTCTGCCCTCTACATACTGCATGCTGACTATGTGTTTTCAAGACAGGATTTCTTGGTGTAGCCCTGGCTATCCTGGACCTCAGTCTGTAGACCAGGCTGGCCTCTGTTGCAGGGCTTTCAGACCTGCCAGCGGTTTAAATAATGACACAGAGGCTTACCAATGTTTAAATGCTTAGGCATTTAGCTGGGCAGACTCTCAGCTAGCCCATCTAAATTAATTTGACTATTCCGGTCCACGTCCGGCCACGTGGCCAGCTCTAGCTCTTTGCTCCTGTTCATATCTGAGCACCTCCATGTTCCACTAGCAAATCTCCCAGTTCTGCTAGTTCCACCCTCACTTCCTGCCTCAGCTGTCAGCTCTTTACCAAAGCCAATCAAATTCAATGCTAGACTGCCTTAGCAGGCGAGGAAAGATGTATGTTTACCAAATATGAGGCCGCTATAGTTCTCTGCCAGAACAGAATTAACAATTGAATATACAGACACATCTTCACACATTGCAACAGGCTCGAACTCATAGATCCACCTGCCTCTGCCTCCTGAGTGTTGGGATTAAAGGCACGAGCTACCACTGCTTGGCTTACTAAAAATGTTATTTTTAAGTATTTTCTAAAACACTTTAATGTACCACATTGTTAAAGGACTTATTTTAAGTTCATAGACAGAAGTCATGAAGTCCACTAGATAAATGTTAGCTATGGCTATTCCTGTAATGTAATAGGGCCACTATTACAGCTGGGAGGGGAAGGCTGGAGAAGGCTGGACTAGGGATTGAACTCAGAACCTCATATGTGCTAGACAAGCACATACCACTAACTACCTACCCAACAACAAAAAGCCAAGTGTCTAAGAAGCTAGACTTGCCTAACATGTTGATCTGGTCATTGTGCATCGAAGTGGAGGGGCCATACTGTATACCATAAGCATGTATGATGTTTGATTAAAAGTAAAATTATGCCAGGTGGTGGTGGCACACACCTTTAATCCTTGCACTTGGGAGACAGAGGCAGGTGGAGTAGGTTTGAGGCCAGCCTGGTTCACAGAGTGAATTCCAGAATAGCCAAGGCTACACAGAGAAACCCTGTCTCAAAAACAAAACAAAACAAAACAAAAAAACATAAGAAAGAAAAGGAAGGAAGGAAGGAAGGAAGGAAGGAAGGAAGGAAGGAAGGAAGGAAGGAAGAAATCATATAATTTTTAAGTTTTTACAAACAGTTCTTTGCTATAGTGAGTGGTGATTGGGAGCAGAAAGATACAACTGGCTAAAGTTTGGGATTCTCCTATTTAAAAGAAAATTAAAAATAGGGTTAGGCATGGCAACACAAGCTAGCAAATGCTAGCATGTGGGAGTTTAAAACAAGAATGGAAAGGCCAAGACAAAACTGAGCTACACAGCAAACTCAGAAAGAAAAGAAGAAAAGAAAAAGGAAGGAAGGGAGGGAGGAAGGAAAGGGAGGAAAGGGGAGGAGAGAAGAAAGGAAAGGAAAAGAGAAGGAAATTAAGAAAAAAAAAGAAAGAAAGCCCAAAGTGGCCATTTAGTATGCAAGTTTCAAGGGTAACAGAACACTGTGACCCTCCAAATCCCGGCCTCACCCAGGACCTCTGCCCACATAGTGTGTACCCATTCAACACAGGAAAGTAATAAACGAAAAGAAACCCTATTCTAACCCAGCAAGATCAGCAGACAACCTGAAAATAAAAGTCCACGATTAGCCGGTGGTATTGATTCATCCGGAAGGGCAAATCAAAATGAAAGGCTGAGCTGTGAAAGACTTTCAAGTGGGAGCAGAGCCCTGGGCAGCCCAGAGACTGCACGGAGTATTCTGCATGGAGAGCTCAGGGCCTTCGAACACTAACAGGAAGCAGGAAGCAGGAAGCAAGCCCACGAATGGCAGCTATTTCCTTAATGCCTTTTAGTAATAGCTGACATTACTGAAAGATAACCTGCCAAGAACCATTCCAGGCATTTTGCACATATTATTTAAGGAAGTAAAACAAGGTTCTTTTTCCCAGTTTACAGTGAAGGAAATTGAGGGGCTAAGGGGACATGCCCAAGACACAAGTGACACTTCTGGGACTCAGCGTGGTCTCTGACTCTAAAGCCACGCTCAACCCCACTGAGCACTTCCGCCTGGATCCAAGATTGGGCAAACCTGTGTTCAGAGAAACAACAGTCCTTTAAGGTGCTCAGACCAGGATGGCCCAGCAGCTTCTGAAGTTGAAAAGCTGAAGAAAAAAAAAGCCGACTCTAGACAGATGATTTGAAGGCATCATTATTAAAACACGGAAGCCAGGCATGGTGACATACACATGTGATTCCAGCACTCAGGAGGCCGGGGCAGAAGGATTGCTGTGAACGTGAAGCCTGAGTGCACTCTATAGCGTGTCCAGGGTCACATGGTAAACAAAGGCAGAAGGTAAAACAACATAGTGTAGCACAACCTCACAGGACCCCAGTCTGTGGACACCCCAGGAACAAGGCTGCAAACTACCAGCTAGTCTCTACCATGAACAGGCTCCATGCCCCAGCACTGAAAAGAAAAAAATTAAATCTTAAAAAAACAAAACAAACGAAAAAAAGATTAAAAAAACGTTTAAAGGACCAACCACAGGAGAGTGGGACTGGGAGGGGAGGAGAAATGGGGATACAACAAGGATGTAAAGTGAATTTAAAAAACAATTTTTTTAAAGAAATTTTTTTAAATAAATAAAGAACTGACCACTGGGTTATACGGACTCTCACTCTGTAGCCCTGGCTAGCCCAGAAGTCATTATGTAGACCAGGCTCTCCTTGCGTCACAGAGAGCCACCTGCCCCTGCTCCGAGAGTGCTGGGACTCAGGGCCTCGCTACTTCCTACTGCCAGCATCCAAAGCTCGTTATCAACACTTCCAAACTTTTCGACGCATTGGAAACCAATTTGTTCCTCTATGCAGTGTTTTTTCTGGGGGCTAAAAATCTTGGTTCTGTCTGCAGGGTGCCACTCAAGCTGATGAAGCCACCTTGAGAAAGTGGCCTCCGGTCTAAAATGATGAAGGTCAGCTTTGGTTCTGGCAGCTCTGACGCTCTCCAGTCATTAGCCACTGCCGTTTACTGGGTGTCTAATTCGTGCCAGGGTTTCTGCTATAGGTGTTATCAGCAGGATGTCCCTCACAAAAGCCTTGTGACTATGATATGAATAGCCTCCTCTGAGACACAGGACGCTGGGCCTGGAGAAAAGTCAGTGACTTTCCTATGAGCAGCAAGCAGGCGGGGGAGGTGGGCTCTGCGGGGGCCCAACCCCATAATCTTAGCTGTTGCTTGCTCATACAATACGTAGACTACCAGAACCAAACCAATCGCAGGCTTTCAGTTTGGAAAAGCAACCAGCCTGATGTAGAGAAGTAAAAATAATAATAATAATAATAAAAAGCAGCCATCACTGCCATGCTTTCAGTCCTAGTGAGCAACAGATAATTAACCCCCTTTAGGGATGGAGGGAGACAGACAGGGCGAGTCTGTTCGCCTGTGGCTCTTTCTAAGCCAGATCTGGAGCATAGATGACATTAGTTTGCTCTAAGTAAATTGAAACACCTGTCTTAAGATTAGGAACTATACTTCCCCACTGTGTGACGGTACATGTGAGGAAACGGGCTTGATGTCTAGATCATGCTTACCCGTGTTTCTGCCATGGATGTAGTCAAGACAGGACTGTCTTTCAGCATCCAGGTTCTGAAGCAGACATCCACTAATTCTCAGGCATGGATCTTCAATGAATCCATGGATCTTCTATTTTCAACCTTTTTTTTTTTCCTTCTCCCTAAAGCTCATCCAAAACCAGGGTTCTTAGGGAGAAGCACAGGGTCAGGTCCATATGTTACCCTGGCATCCCAGCAAAGAACTGAGGCAAGACCACAAAAGAACCATTGAGCCCTGGTTACACCATGCATAATAAAACCACTAATATACGTAATATACCGCTGTTGACTAAAATCACTGAAAATCAACCTAGGAACTAGATTTTTAAAACATCCATGTTGAGATATTACATCCCCTCGAAGAATGAGTCAGACCTTTGGTGAATCATATCATTGTTCAAACCAATGAACTAAGTTTTAGGAAAAGTGGTCAAGACAGATCTGAAAATGATAGTAATATGTTTAACCAAAGCAGGTATCTCGAGGCACACCTTCATCCCAGCACCTGAGACGGAGGCAGAAGGATGAGGAGTTCAAGGACAGCCTCAGCTACATATGGAGTTCCAAGCCAGCCTGGGCTACGTGAGACCCTGACATAGCCAAAGCAGCACATTCTTAGATGGGCAGTAGCCACTGCTACAACAGTGGAGAAATAGTTTAGGCTACAGTGGAGACACAGCCTGAATACAAAAGGAACCTAAGAACACACAGACAGACAGACAGACACAGACACACACACACAGTGCAGCCTTCACCTCAGCACAAAATTGGCCAAAACTTGTGAGAACTCAAAGGAAAATTTGACCATTACAGTGAGTGTGCGTGCACACGCACGCATGTAGAGTTTTCTCTTTTTCTCTCTGTTTTTGATCTTGATCTCACACTCTCAGATGGGGCTCGAGCTCATTGTGCAAGCCCAGGCTGCCTCACATTCTCAGCAGTCCTCCATGAGGAGAGGATCACACATGGTAAAAGCACAGGACACGGATGCCCTCCAGGGGTGGCCCTGCTTTGGGAAACACCACTGTCTCTTACAGGATTCCGATGTAGAGCAGAGTGCCATAGGAAGCTGCCCCTGGTACAACGGCTTCAGGAGCAAGTTTCAGATAAACCTTAAGAGATCAGGGTTGGCAGTTTGATAGCTCGTGGGAAGATGGAATTAGAAAAGTTTGCTGTAAACTAGGCCTAATGGTGCACACCTTTAATCCCAGCACCCAGTAGACAGAGGCAGGTGGTTCTCTTGAGTTCGAGGCCAGCCTGGTCTACGGAGAAGTTCCAGAACAACCAAAGCTACACAGAGAGTTCCTGTCTCAAAAAAAGAAAAAAAGTAAAAGGAAGGAAGGAAGGAAGGAAGGAAGGAAGGAAGGAAGGAAGGAAGGAAGGAAGGAAGGAAGGAAGGAAGGAAGGAAAGTGTGCTGTAGCCCAATTTCAGAGAGTCTGGGGTGAGGTAGGGTCACTAGAAAGCTTGAGAAGCATTTTTCTGCAAAGACAGAGGATGGAGAAGAGAAAGGTGAGCAAAGAGACAGGGAGCCCAACAGGGAGAGGAATGGTCCAGGTGAGAAGTGCCCACAGTCCAGACAGTGGCATTCGGGCAGCTGCCTGGACCATCTGTTCATTTCTGTTTCTGGCTGATTAAAAAAGCAGATAAGACTCCAAGAGTTGGAGCATCTACCAGGAACAGACTGAAAAGACTACAGGAGTTTTCATTTGGTCTTAGTTTTGTTTTTTGTTTGTTTGTTGTAGTCCTGAGAATTGAACCCAGAGCCTCATATAGGCTAGGCAAGTGCTCCACTGCTAAGATAAATGCCCAGCCCTATAGTGTTTTGAAACAGGGTCTTAGTTTCCGAGGCAATCCTCAAAGTTGCAATTCTCCTGCCTCAGGCTCCTAGGTAGCCAGGATTAGAGACATAGGCCACTAGGCCCAGCACATAGCTTTTTAAATATCTATTTGATATAGAGTTTTGCATCTCTAAAAATGAATATACCACTAAAAACAGTTTGTCTTAAAATTGTACTTACTTAACATGGGGATATAAAGTTTTATAAAGCATTGATTTTGTTCATAAGCCCCATAATTTTCCTCCTACTGTTTACTGGACTTGTTTCTGCACTTTCACCCAAACAGACGACTTTGGTCCTTCTGTCCTCTGCTCACTTGACCCACAGCATACACCAAATATCAACGAGAAAACTGTGTTTCTGGTTCTCTGAAGAACATGACAGGGGGTTGAGCTGCACTTCAGAAGTCTGAGAAAACCATGGGAGATGAGATCACCACAGGCATCCCTAAGAATATGATAAAAATTCACATGGGAGTTTGTTTTCTCTTGAAATGAGACATTGCTCTGGGGTAATGACCTGCATCCGCAGGGTGGAATGAATCAGCTGTAAATTGTTACTTGTGTGAGGGTACAGCGCCCATGGGCAGTCCGGACCCCTGAGAGGGGGGTTCTGTCTCTCCTGAGGCTCTTGCTCATCCCTTTGAACTTCAGTATCTCAGAGCAAGAATGGCACTGAGCAGACACACCCTGGCAGCAATGAACTAAGGTGCTGGCCATCTGCTTGGCCGAGACAAGACAGGGAGCCTGGCCTGTCCTTTCACCTGGCCCTTTTGAAGGTCCAGTGACAAAGACGGCTTCCAGTTTAGCTTGTCTTACATTGCTTTACTTAAATTATAACCTAGTTGTATAAACATACCCTGGCTTTACAGGTTTGCTATTCTTTCTAAAAGAATGGCTCCTCCACCTCCTCCTCATTTTTTCTCCTTGAAACAAGCATTTGAGTCTAGACTTTGTCAGGTTGATACATGAGTTTGGGGACTGTTTATACTGAAACCATGTATGCATTCCAGAAGCGTGCCTTGGTACTGATCAGACACCAAGATGATGAGCCTTGGACTCCTATAGAAACACCCGAGGGAGCTTACAACTCACAAACCCTGCTCTGCTGCTAAAAACTGGCATGGAGGGCTATCTCAGAGCTCACGCTGTTGCTGTAAAGAGAACAGGTTTTATAGAGAGCAACTCTAGAGCAGCGTGAGAGCAAACAGCCCATGATAGAAACTTCTCGCTGAGGCAGCCTGGGTGATCTCTGCTCTCAACCTCCCTCTCTAGGAAGGAAAGAATTGATAGGCCATCTTCAAGAAAGCAGCGTGCAAAGAAAGAACAGGGATGTCGGCCAGTTGGGAGGGAATTTGCCTAGAGCACAGGAAGCCTTGGGTTAGAGCCCAGCACATCGTACGTCTCCGTGCGGTGTAAGAGTCTAGAGGAAAGCGTCGGATGCCCTGGCGCTGACGTTACAGGCAGTTGTGAGCCGTCCAGTGTGGGTGCTGGGACTGAGCTTGGGCCCTCTGCAAGGGTAGTACTTGTCTTAACTGCCGAGTCATCTCTCTCACCCCCGAGGGACACATTTCTAAGCTGTGAAACAGACAAACTCTGCTCATTAAATGAATGTCGAGTGCTTCTTTCTAGTGCCCAATGCGACGGTTTGCTCTGCCAACCTGCCCCAGACTGAAGCTGTTGACGGAGGTCCCCAAAAGTTCAGGCCTGATGCAGTTAGGCAGAAAAAGGTGGATATGCGCACGAGAACCCCATCAATCCTAAAGCCTGATGGTGCCTGTACATCCCAAGCAAGCCTCATCATTTATTCATGATCTTCTTTTAATTTTTGACTTATTATTTATGCAGTATTCTGCGTGTGTGCCTGCATGCCAGAAGAGGGCACCAGATCTCATGATAGATGGCTATGAACCACCACATGGTTGCTGGGAATTGAACTCAGGACCTCTGAAAGAACAGCCAGTGCTCCTAACCTCTAAGCCATCTCTTCAGCAGACTATTCATGACCTTATAGGGAAGCCAGTATGGTGGTTCATGCCTGTAACCCCAGCATTCTGGAGACCAAGGCAGAGCGAATGCAAGTTCAAGGCTAGCCAGGGCCTCATCTCAAACAAACACACACCTCATATAGACCAGCACCTGACAAGGTCCGGAAACCATGCCTTCAACACAAAGCAGAGTAGATGTCACATGGGGCAGTCTTCATGTATCCCTCCTTTGGGAAGGCAGGTTAGGGCATGATGGTTAGAGCTGCCACGATCCTTGACTATGACTCTGTCTAATCAGGACTTGGGACACCCTAATCTCTCTTACCAGTTTCTTCTGTGAGAAGAAAAAAGAAATGTATAAATATAAATAAATGTATATATATATATATATATATATATATATATATATATATATATATCAATGAGTTTTTTTCCATTTGAACTGCCAAATAGTAAAACAACAGACAGTGTTTTTTCATTTTTATTTTTTCCTGCTTATTGCCAACTCATATTCTGGCTTATTCCTATTCTGCCTGCCCAACATCCAATCGTCTTTTTCTAGAAACCATGCCACAGTGATCCTTTAGGAAACCACATTTCTACCCTAGAGTGACTATGGTAGGGCAAACCCATCACTGGCTCCAGAGGAGAGCCAGGCCGGCAGTGGCAGCAAGCACCTTTAGTCCCAGCGCTCAGGAGCAGAGGCAGGTGGATCTCTTTGAGTTCAAGGCCAGCCTGGTCTACACAGCAAGGTCCAGGATAGCTGGAGCTACACAGAAAAACCTTCTCTCAAAAACAAACAAACAAACAAACAAACAAAACCAAATAGTGCTGGATCTGGCCAGTCATGTCACTCAAGCTGGGCTAGTGTAAGCCAATCTTACAACTTTGGTGGTGGCAGTGGTTGGAGAATGAAGGATAGTGGGTACTTCATATCTGCGGGCTTCACACCAGAAATTCACACAAGTATGAATCAAAAAGACCCAGACAAGTGACTGCACTTAAACATTCTCAGACTTTGCCATCATCCTTGAACAATACAGTAGAACAACCATTTCCAAAGAGTTCACAAATTCTGTGTTGTGATCTGAAGATCTAAGAGCTGGAGAGGATATCACAGGTAAGTGTAAGTGCGATTCCTTTGATATAAGTAAGAATTTGAGTGCCTGGGCATCCTGCATGGCCTGGATCCCATCTCCATGGAGACCAAGAACAGGTGCTTTGCTCTGAGGCTGCTGGCTTAGTGGGAAATAAGCCTGCATTTGCCAGGTACCACCTGGTAAGAGAGAGCCCGAGAGTGGAGCCAGCAGAAGACAAAGGAAAGTGACAAAGTGGAAGATGGAGAAAGAAGCCATGCTCTGCTGACATTTGTGTAAGGCCCTGGATCCAATCAGACTAAAGTAAACCATTCCCAAAGCTTTTCCATTCCTGAGCCAATGCACACTCCTGCCAGACTGGGGTTATGTTTCTGTCATTTGTTATCTCAAGAGACTTCAAATCAGAATAAAAGCCAAGCTGCCATGCATATTATAAAACCCACCCGGGGGTGAGGAGGTTGGCATCATGCCAGAGATCTGCCTGAATTGTCTTAGACAAACCTAATGAAAAAGAATCAACTTGGTGATAACTTTGTTTGGGGTTTTGGTTTTGGTTTTGCAAGGCCGGGTACCAAGCCCAGGGTCTCATGTATGTATGCCTGGCAAATACTTTACCCACTGAGCTATGCAGGGAGACCAACTCTGAGCCTTTCTGATTCATGTCTCAATTATTGCCTTGACAATTAGATTTAAAAAAAATATATATGATTTGCTGGGCCTAGGACTATAGCCCAGTTGGGAGAGTATTTGCTGAGCACTCATGATTTCCAGGGCCCAGTCCCTACCACCAAATAAACCAAGTACAGTGGAGTACATCTGTAATCCCAACACTCTGAAAGTGCAAAGGGAGTATTCCCGGGTTCAAGATGAGCCTCGACTACATGGTGGATGTGAGCCCAGCCTGAGTTATGTGAGACACTGTAAATAAATAAACGGATAAATAGAATGGGCTTCTTTCCAGTGGGGCAGGGCTGCGGAGGTTTGGGAGTTTGGTGTGCTCTTACATACAACAGGTGGCCCTGGATGTCCACTTTATAAGGGTCCTCTCTTTCCTAAGCATTGCTCCTTCTGACTTGACTTTGTCCATTAGAAAGGCATACACCATCTGGACTGAGCACTTCTTGCTCTCGAGTTAGCTCATGCATAGGGAGAACGCTTAAGTCTCGATCTGAGACAACGTGGGAGGAGCATGAAGACATCGTCTCCTGCTGCCTTCTAAGGGGACCGGTTGACAGTATCAAACATTTAGAAGCTTGTTTCGTCTAAGGGACTGCAGAGCTTCCCAGTTCCCTTCACACAAGTATACACATTTAACTTGCATCCAGTTAGAGCAGTGGTTCTTAACCTGTGGGTCACGGCCCCTTTGGAGGGTCATATGACCCTTTCACAGGAGTCACATATCAGCTATTTACACTATGATTCATAACAGTAGGAAAATCACAGTTGTGAGGTAGCAACAACAATAATTTTATGGCTGAGGGTCACCGCAACATGAGGAACTGTATTAAAGGGTCACAGCATTAGATGGTTGAGTAGGCACTGAGTTAGGTAAAGCCAGGTAGAGCCTGCAGCTCTGATATAGTAACTCACTAATTAGAGCATCTGAGTGTGGGGGCGCATGCAACAGACATGGCTAGAAGAATGCATTTTAACTTCCCTGCTCTGCAAACTAGAGCACATCCTCTGCAGTTTAAAGCTAGGGGACAATTCCATTGCTGTGTAGTTCATGAAATATTCAGCATTACAGGTCTGCTGCAGACCAGCTCCTCAGAAGCACGCTTTTTAAGCAGCAGAATGATGTGGTCGGTTTCAAATTGTGGAAAGATCATTTTTTTTTTTTGATGCTGCCCCAGGGGATGAAGCAGGAGAGAGCAGATGGGCCAAGGCGGCAAGATTTAGGACAAGCCATTCCATAAGTGACAAGGGCAGAGGATGTAGATGGAGGCAGAGAGTCCCTGAGGGACACTCGGTTTGTAGAGTGCAGAGAGTGAATCGAGTATTGGTCCCTGAAAGACATGTCTACCTGGAATCAAATGAATGTGGCTTTCTGTGGGAAAAGTTATCCACAGATGCAATTAAGTCAAGCATCTTGACATGAGATCATGCTGCATTATCTGTGTGTTCTCACAAGAGACGGGAGGAAGATAGGAGACTTGTGCAGGAGAAAGCTGTGAAGGAAGAGAGGCAGAAATTCTTGTCACAAGCCCAGGAATACTTGGAAGCAAACTAGGAGAGGAGGGGGTGGCGTCTCTGCCACTTTTGGAGGGCACATAGCCACATGATAGCTCACATCCAGACTGAGGGTGTGAACGAGATTATCCTAAAAAGAAAAGGGCTACAGTCACAGACAACAGTGAGTAAGTGTGTAAGAGTGAGCAAAGGAGAAAGAATAACCAGGGATGCCTCAGACACCAGAAGGAGGCACACACATCAAGGGTGAGTACAGAAGAAAGAGAGGAAGACCCTGGAAGGCACACACTGCATTTCGTCACTCAGTGCGGATTTGCGATGCTGGCAGGAACGCCTTGATGGAGTGACGGCCCTACTCTGTTCTCTTTTTTCTGTTGCTGTGATAAGTACCAGGACCAAAAGCTACTTGGGGAGGAAAGGGCTTGCTTGGCCTACACCCCTGACCACAGTCCATCAACCAGGGAAGTCAGGGCAGGAACTGAAGCAGAGGCCATGGAGAATGTTGTTTACTGGATTGCCTACATGGCCTGCTCAACCTGCTTTCTTATAGAACCCGGGACCATCTGCCTAGGGATAGAGCTAAAATGGACTGAGCCTTCCAATATCAATCAAACTAAGACAATCCCCCTACAGACTCGCCTACAGGCCAAACTGAGAGAGGCGATTCTTCAATTTGACATTCTCTCTTCCCAGATGACACTAGCTTGTATCAAGTTGACAAGAAAACATAACCAGCCCAGGCTGCAGTGGAAGAGGCTACAAAGACAAAGCATTATGAACTAAGGAATAAACTTGAAGAGGGGTTGTCTTGAGAGGTAGACGGTACATGGAGGCTTAACTCTGAACACCAATAAAACACCTTTTCCAAGTCTCAGCCTGGAGAAGCGTTATGAGAACTGTGTACAAGTAGACAGCTTGGGGTGATAGAGGCTGGAATTATCAGAGGAGGGAGCGGGAAGTCGAGAGTGTACACAACGAAAGGTCTTGGTTTTCACACAGGACGCAAGAGTGTTTCTTTCCTAGGCAGATATAAGAAGCCATGGTGTGGCTGACAGCCACAGGATCACATTCTTACAGAGACACAAACTGGAACCACGCTTCCTCAGAATCCTCACGGGTGAGTCCCTTTGCTCTTCTAGGTTCTAGTGGCTCCAACACACCTTGACTTATGGCCATGACTCCAACCTTCGTCTCTTTGCCCGCTTCCCCCCATGTGTGTCTTTTCTTACAAAAGCTCTAGCCATGTTAAATTGGGCCCACCTAAAATCTCTTCTAGCCATTGTGACGACGATGACAAAGATCACAATGTGACTGCCACATACATCAGGCAGCCTGTGTTCTCCAGTGCACCCTAAATCCGTGATATCTGCACATGGCTGTTGAATCAAGATGGCCCCCAAACTAAAAAGACTAATAAGACTGGCATCCTGATAGAAAGGGGATCGTTTACCACAGACATGTATACATACAGACAATAAAGGTGAAGGTCACGCAACATCCTAGACAAGATGGAGGACCAGCCTGCCCCACTCTGACTTTTGAGAAGCAGCCACCCCTGGTGACACGAAGATGTCAGACTTGCAGCTGCTAAAATTGTAAGACAACTCGAATCCATCCTTTAAGTCATATGGTATGTGAAAATATGTTAAGGCTGCGCTTGCAAATGAATGTGGTTGTTCCTCAGTAGCCAACGGGAATTGGGCTCAGGATCCCGGGTCTCAAAGTCCCTGTGTGTTCAAGTCTGTCATATAAAATGATGAAGTATTTGCATATAACCTATATATATGCTGACTCTCGAACTATCTCTGGGATACGTGGTAGACAACACAGTATAAATGATACGTTTTTTCCTGAATATTTTGAACCAGGTTGGCGAAAAGCACAGGGGGTGAAGCTTGGGCATACACGGGGCTCCCTGTACTGAGGACCCTCGGCGGAGTCTACAGGCTTCTGAAACTTCCCCACATTCCTGGCTCCTCTCTCACCTAGTTAAAAGAATTGGCCTGAGGCGAGTCGGCAAGGCACTGACCTGGTTCTCAAGCCTCTTCCTCTTCCTTTTCCCTCCTGGCAAATAAAGAGCCCTTTGCAGCCAAGAATCATGCCGCCACAGACAGGGTGGGGCCGGGAGACCCAGCAGTGAACACACAGGATGCTGGCACACAGTACTCAGAAATCATCTCTACCCTCTCAGAGAGGGGGATGAGCAAGAGGCCCAAGTCTTCTCTGGGGAGTATTATTCTGGTGCCTTCACGCCTATGAGCTTGAGTATGGACCAAGTATCCATCTACTGGATGGCCCTACTGCCATTCCTCACCTTCTCTTACGCACTCTCTTCTGCCCTTCACTCAAGAAAGCCAGATGAAACGGCCATGAAGCAAAGCAATACAGAAGCCCTAAGTCAGGCCCTTTCTCCCCCCAGCCCCATGCTCAGCTCTTCCAGGCTCCCTGTCCTTTTTTAAAGTGGCCTGAGAGCTTAAAGGCCACATTCAAATATCACTTGACAATAACAGCAGTGGCCATTAGAAGAGGGGCAAGTCAACTTCCTCCAAGAGAGACAAGCAGGCAGGTTTACAGCCTCAATCCCTGTGACACTGAATATGAGTTGAGGCCTGCTAAGCATGCCGCATAGCTAAGACTGCCCCCCACGGACTATTCCACACGGACCATCGGACCATCGGGGAGTTACCGGGAAGTTGTTAAAGGGCCATTGGAATGCCTATAGGGTGCTGTACAACCGTAATCTCAGTTCTGAGGAGACAAAGGCCGGAGAATTTAAACTGTCGAGCTCCAGGCCATCTCGGGTTACACAGCTATCTCACAATGCCAAGAGCTGGGACTGTAGCTCAGAGGTAACGTGCTAGCCTAGGATGGACAAGCGCCTGGGTTCTTCCCCGTGGTGGTGTAAATGAGGAACGGCTTGTGTGGGACTGTCTTCAAACCTGCAGTCTAGTGTCAGGGGCTCCATTTGGGGAGGTAGTGGAGCCTTTAAAAGGTGGAGAAAGTACGTCACTTGGGGTGAGCCTTGAGAGTAGAACCTCACCCTACTCCCAGTTCATGCTCTGCTCTCTGTGTGCTGTTGAAGAAGTGCTTTCTGCTCCGACAGCCTGCTGCCATATCTCCCTTGCCATCGCAAACTCTTCCTCTCTGGAACCATAAACTCTTTCTTCCAGAGGTCTCTGTTGGCCATGGTGTTTCATCACAGCAACAGAAGAGTAACTAATGTGGCCGGCTCCACAGAAGGAAGGGGGGGGGAGAAGTTGCACTTCCGAAGTGGGTCCTGAGGATGTAACTCACCTTCCTGTGCCGACACTGCCCTCCCCTGCCCCTGCCTTCTTTCTCTGTGCCTGGCGTACCTTGCTACCTTTTGATACTGTATCTCACCAGGAACTTGGAAGGCAGTTTGATAGGCACATCACGTCCAGTTTAGCAAAACATCATCAATAATTTACCCCTAGAACTTGTGACCTCCCAGGCATGGACTTTTGGTTGAGTGTACAGTATTATAATGAGTCTCCTCTCCCTGGCCCCCGGTGGAGCAGATGTCAACTCCAGTGAGAAATAGGTAGGTTACCCCGATAACAGACTTGTCTCCACTGTCCCAGTGGCCACAACTTGCAGGCTGGTTAGTGTTGTGGCACACAGGGTCTACAGATGAGTAAGATCACCAATGACAACTCTCCCTCGGCTGCCTAAAGCAGCACATTCGGGCACCGTGAGGACTGGCTAGCAGGAAGGAAGCTTCCAGCTTAGTTCCGGTTTGGTTTTCCTATGTCCTCTGACCAAGGCATGGGGCATCTCTAGCAATATGATCTCAGCCATCTCGCTTTGGTGGGCAACCAATACAGTGGCAATTGCCTGTGCTGTCTGAGAGCTTTCTCAGCCTATAGAGAGTAGCCCCACCCATGGCACTGGGATTTTCATTTAATAACCTATCGCCTCAGTGAGCGGCTTTATCTTTCGAGGCAGAGGACCTCTGTAGGCTCCAATTTTGCCTGTTTTGATTTTTAGCTAGCTTACTAGGCATCAGGCAGTCTTCCAGCGTTTTTATACATCCTTCATTTTGATTGGCTCTTGCCATCACCACCTCCCCCCACACCCTAACTCTCTTCTTAGGCCTTTCCACCGGAAACGGTTCTCTCCCGTTGTATAAGCACACCACTTCATTCTAGCTTAACCCCATCTCATCGCACTATGCCTACAACTCTGCACTGACCCTGCAGAGCCAAAGAGTCACACTCTGCAGTTCCTAGGAGTATGTGGCTTGCGAAGTGACACTGCTCAGTGTGTTTGGAAAGCAGCCATTATACGAAGGGATCAGTGCAGCAATAGTGAGCACAGAGGGGCTTGCTTTTTTTTAAGATCTCTTAATTCCTCACTTCAGAAATGTAAACTTTTTATAGTTTATTTTGGCAAGAATCTTTATGGCATTTTATACACATTATTTAATTTGAACTTTGCCACAAGTCTATAATTAGCCTCATTTTAAAGATGAAAGAAGCTACAGAAACGGTATACGAAACTGCCTCCATCAAACAGAAAATCAATGGAGAAACTGAAAAAAGCGAAATCTCCTAACCCAACACTTGGCTGAAAGAGCCAGGGTCGTAACTGGGTGATCACGGAATCCCAAACTTCATTTTTCCTCGATAACCATTGTCTTTGTCTTCCTTCCTCTTTTTCCTCCCTTTCTTCTCCCTCTCATTCTTCCTCTCCCTGCTTCTCTGAGAGTCTCACTCTACAGCACATGCTATAGTCAGCATAGGCTGACATCACACAGAACCTTCCTGCCTCGACCTCCCCAATAGCAAGGCACAGGTATATATGTATCCGTCCAGTACCTTAGCCACTGTGCAGCGTGGATTGCCTCAGGCCCCATGCCAAGAGGAATTTCAGATGAACCTTACAGACACTGTCTGACCAGCCTGATGACATTCAAGGAGCTGGCTGATCAGCAGGAAGCTGGTAATTAGGGCACTGTGTGTTCAGGGAAGTGACAGAGTGGTGAGGAGACCCCAAAGGCCACCAGGTCATGCAGCTAGCTCAGACCTTGATAGGCAGGAAAGACTTCCACAAGAAGTGACAACCAGCCTTGATTAAGAATTGTCGGCCAGGACAAGGACATTGGAAGAGGCACAGACTTCCAGACATTCGCCCCTGCTTGAGCCTTCCAGGTCAGCAGAGCCAGGAACTGGGTCACCAGCCCCTTCTGCAGGCAGCAGTTCTCTGGACCCGGCCTCAAAAACCATGTCTTAGCGGCGAGTGCTATCAGGAAGACAAGAGGCCTAGATCCACCATACAAGTGTAGAGAATTGTTCAATGCCCATCTTTTCCTGTTGAGACGGTAGAACAACAGAGCTTGGACTGTATCTGACCCTTCACAGCTGTACCCCCAGCACGCAGCCCTGTGCCTAGCAGGCATAGCTTCCACCATCACCAGACTTAGCTGGCACACATCCTTCTCATTCCCACTCATACCAGGGAGGAAGAGGAGGATCGCTGTGGCTGAAAGTTACCATACCCACAGTGTCTTTGGAAGTCATAGACTCACTCCCAAGATGCCCTTGCTCTGTTCTCTGTTTCTCACCGCCAGTCTCGAGAATTTACACCATCGGCACGTCTCCCAAAGTTAAGTTTCTCTCTCAGGGAAGAGACGCTCGGGTAAACCTAAAATTCAGAAAATAGGGTTTTGCCAGCGATCCAGCTGAAGCAAGCATCCTCCAGTGCCCTCCACTAACTGGGATCCTGCAGTCACAGCCATGCCTGCTGTCTGCACTGAGGAAGAGCTGCACGAGCACAAAGCACTCCTCACCAATCAATCAGTGTGGAAGAAGAGTTCAAAACCAACGCCTTTCTCTCTGAAAACTCCCACATGACAAGGGAGGTCATTCATTCTCCACATCGTCCTTCTCCCCAGATAACTCCTCCTACTCTATTCGTTTTCTTTTCTCCCAAGTTGAAGGCCAGGATTGCTCTGCTTGGGATGATACATGAGAATGGCCATTGTCCAAACTTTATAAAGCTACTTCCAGCTGCTCTGCATGCTCCAGATGTCTCCCTGCAGCAGAGCAAATCCCAGAGACAGGGGATCAACCCACACATGGAACCTCGAAGGCTCCAACAGGATAGGCCAAGCGGAATCCCGTCTCTGCATGTGTGACCCAGCCATGAAGGTCCCCAGTGACAGAGGTAGCCCTGGCACCATAGCATTAATCACCAGTATCTTTTTTTTTCTTTTAGCATTGTCCAATTCACTTTCTACTGTTGTGACAAAGACCATAGCCAAAAGCAACTTGGAGAGGAAAAGGTTTATTTGGACTCATCCAGACAGTCCATCGCTGAGGGAAGTCAAGGCAGGAACTCAAGCAGGACAGACTTGGAAGCAGGAACTGAAGCAGAGACCACGGAAAAACACTGCTTACTGGCTTGCTCCCCCTGACTTTGCTCAAGCTTTCTCATACCACCCAAGACCACAAGCCCAGGGGTGGCAACACCCTCAGTGGGCTTGCCACATCAATCAAGAAAATGTCCCATAGATTTGGCCCCTGGCCAATCCTATGGAGGCAACTCCCCAGCTGAGGGTCCCTCTTCCCAGGTGACTCTAGCTTGTGTCAGATTGAAAAAAAAAAAAAAAAAAACTAGCCAGAACTAACAAAGCCTTTACCATCTACCTGGCATAGTCACTGAATTACACATGACCTGAGAAATAACTTATGGCCACTGTCCTCTTTATACATATGCACAACTGATGAGCAGGAAGTTGGAGTCACTTGTCCACAGTGTGGCAGAGCCCAGACTTGGTGCCAGGTGGCAGGCAACAGAGTCGGCCCACTAATCAATGAAAACATGCTGCCACTGGCCAACTGTCCACCAGTTTTCTGTAATTACAAAAAGGGACCTGAAACGATGACTTTACAGAAAGGGATTTTCCAGGAACCCTTGAGCTGGTTGCTTTGAGCCTACGGCAACCCAGCATGGTGGGATTGAGTGAGCCAGGGAACCAGAACAAAAAGGAAAGCAAAGAGTCCTGCAAACCCACTTGGGGCACACTCCAGTGACTCAAGGGCATCCAGTAAGCACAATCTCCCCAAAGTTCCACCACTTCCCATTAGCAGCATCCACAGGCCTTCAGGGGCAGTCAGCCTCTGAACCTTGTTGTGACCATTGCAGATTTGCCACCATACAAAAAGGTCAGTCCTCAAAGGCGCCTGAAGACACTTTGATCCTTCAGTCTAGAAAGGGAAGCTGTCAAGGAAGCCCCACTGCGCCCAGACACTCACTGTCCTGCTACCGTAACAACGAGCTGAGAAGCCGCCTGACAAAGCAACTTAGGAAGAAGGGGTGTTTATTTCGACTCCCAGCTCCACACACAACCCACCAAGGAGGAGAAGGCGGGTAGCTGAAGTGTGAGATTGCTTCTGCAGCAAGCAGAGGTGAATGCTGGCTGGTGCTCAGCTCGCTTTCTCCTTTATTTTTCAGTCTGACACCCCAGCCCGTGGCATAGAGCCAGTGCATTTAGGGTCTTTCCACCTCAACCTAGTCTAGGAATGCCCTCACAGGCACGCCCAAAGGTTTATTCCTCAGACCTGCTAAGGCATAAACTTCAGACCTTGAGGGAGTCTGACTTCACCCAACCAGTCGGGCTAGGGATGAAGAGGGAAGATTACATCTGCAGGATGTGAAGGGCCATAAAATCAAGGGGCTTCGCTTGACCAGGGGACAGAGGAAGACATCGGAGCCTTCTTGTGCCACAACCTGCCTCGGACGGCTCTGCCTCACAACCGCCTGGGTTGGGAACAATGCAAATTTCTGTGCCCCAGTACAGAACACTGTTGCAGAGCCCAAGAAAGATGGCACTGTGCGGGATTTGCTGTGGTTAGCACCAAGGTAAAGGGTTTCTTCACGGCATTCTAACAGGGATTTTGTTCTCTCCCTCCACCTCCCTTCCTGCTGCCCATGCCCTACCCAGCACCCACACCACCTGAACTGCCTGCACTTCTAGAATATGGAGATGATCAGAGCAGGAGCCTGAGAAAGCAGGGGGCAGGATGAGGGTAGCCCTGTGCTCCCAGGCCACAGAGGGACAGGCCTAGCCCTGCAGGGGTGCTGGCGTCTCTGGGGCCAAGCCAACCGCTGCTGTGGAGTAAGAGGAATAAAGTGAGAGCCAAAAACTACCAGTCTCCTTCGAAAGGGCACCTAGGGCTGCCTACTCACGCCTCCAGTCCTGTAGAGAGACAGGAAGGATAGCGAGGAGAGGAATGGACAACAGGAAGAAGGGAGGTAACAGAGGCCAGGACACTGGCCAGGAACAGGAGGTGCTTGGTCATAGGGCAGGAAGTGAAAATGCAGGAGTTTCCTATCGGGGCAGATGTCCCCTCGAATTTCTTTCAGGAAGGGCCCCCTGTGTCCTGTACAGGGTGAGAAATGACACCCAGCCTCTGCCTGTGTGTGCTTGATTCTTAAAATGCAAAAGAGGAGAGGAGGAGAGGGATCCTATACACGTATTTTCAACTGTTAATTTTTTGGGTTTTTTGAGACAGGATTTGTGTGGCTCAGACTGGCCTGAAACTCACTATGTAACTAAGGATAACCTTGAACTCCGAAGCCCCTGACTCCACTCCCAAGGACTAGGGTTACAGGCTATGCCACCATGCCCAGCTCGAGAGTTCTGCATTTAACATTTCGGTCAGTTTGAGCAGGAAAGAGGAAACTGCATAAGCCCCCTGAAAAGGAAGCAGCAGTTAGCAAAGGGTGATCCGGAGGCCCTCCCGAATGGCGAGGTGAACACCTCTATCACCAGGAAATGGCAGTGAGCTGAGATTCATTTTCCGTGCGTGCGAGTGTGTGCATGTGAGTGATACTATGAATTGAACCCAGGACCACACACGTGCCGGGAAAGTGCTGTACCCCTGAACTACACCCTCACGCCTGAGGGCT
Source organism: Psammomys obesus (assembly GCF_907164565.1). Classification (NCBI taxonomy): domain Eukaryota; kingdom Metazoa; phylum Chordata; class Mammalia; order Rodentia; family Muridae; genus Psammomys; species Psammomys obesus. The sequence goes on from NW_026592890.1 coordinate 876,241, forward strand.
TCTCTCTGTACTCCAGCATTTGGACAGGGGTCTTAGTCAAACGCTTGGTGACATTTTATCGGCTGGGCAGGTGCCCCTGTCCTCTCTAGTCTCATGTAATCGATGGCTGCTTCACCCAGGAGCCCCTGGAAGACTTCTGCAATCTCTGAAACCCAGCGCATAAACACTCCAGTCGGGATCCTTGCCCACACCAGCACTTACCCTCGCAGGACCCTGTCACTCTTGCTTGTTCGTGCTCAGTTTGGTGTGTGGCTCCCTGTTGCTCATGCTCGGTTACGGCAGCTGGTCCTCAACAACACATAAACTGAAAGCAGAAGTCCTCCTGGCACCTCCAGGTAGTCCTGTTCCTGGCTCGGGTGAACTGTCAAATTCCTCAGGGTCAGGGCGGAACCCTCTGTGTGCCTGGCTCCATGATCAAATAGAGTGGAAGGATTTTACCTGCCCCTGGGAGATGGACGGCGATGTGAATGGAGGGAGAGGATCCCCCATCTGTGCAGGGGGCTCTGGAAAGTCCTGCAGGTGTCTAATCTAGCAGTTCCCTGTCTTCACTCCAGCCCGTGGTGTCTCATTTTGACGTTCCAGGGCCCAGGCCCTCCTGTTGCTGACTCAGTCTATCTCCCGAAATCCATCCTGCACATGACAAACTACATGCCCTCCTGCGGCAGTCCCAGCCGCATTCTTCCCCAAAAATGGAAGGTCTTTCTTTGTTTTCTTATTCTCACAGATACTTTTTACCAGTCTGGAAAGACGACTCAGCAGTCAAGAGCACTGGCTGCTCTTCCAAAGGACCCTGGTTTAATTCCCAGCACCCACATGGCAGCTCACAACTGTCTGTAACTCCAGTCTCAGTGCATCTGGCATCCTCACACAGATATACACACAGGCAAAACAGCAATGCACATAAAAATAGATAGATAGATAGATAGATAGATAGATAGATAGATAGATAGATAGATACATACATACATACATACATACACACATACATACGTAGATCTTTTTTAAAAACCACAAATACTTTTCATTACTACTATAAATTACATGTTAATTATGGAGAACCTAGAAAAGGAAGCAAGAGACCATAAAAAGTACTCATTTGAAGAAAAGCTACCATTAACATTCCTTTTAAACATTTCTGTGATATGCACAAAACAGGCATGTGCCTGTCTCAAGAGCACGCCGTAATGTGTTTGCATGCCAGTAGCAATCTATTTACATCTTTTCACATCAATGGCTGCGTTGCTGCGATGCGACATTATTTATTGTGTCCATGTGTGCGTGTTTGTGGAAGCTAGAGATCAACACTGGGTGTCTTCCTAGAAAACTTACCAACCTTTTAGAGATATTGGAGACAAGGTTTCCATATGTGGCCCTGGCTGGAGGGTCTCCATATAGACCAGGCTGGCCTTGAACCTACAGAGATCATCCTGCTTCTGCCTCCCAAACGTGTGGCCAACCCCCCTCATGTTTTGAGTCAGGGTCTCTTGCCAATCCTAGAGTACACATGTCCATGCATGTTAACAACAAAGTTTCTAAATCCAAGCTCATGCAGCACTCACCCTGGAGCAATGGAGTCTAGGTGTTCAGCTGGGGTTGGGAGCGAATGGGCCAGTAAGGAACACACACAGGATCAAGGATTCATGAAACTATAAGGGAGTTAGCACTCAGGTCCCAGAGGCCGTTCTAAGGGGGTCAAAGGAAGGACCCAGTTGTCCTCGGCGACAATTTCCCATACAACTCTCCCTCTCCAGTACTGGCCCTCAACCCACAGGGGCTGGCCATTTGCAACCAGAAAGGGCACCGACACCCAGAGGAATTTCCACACAGCAGCAGCTGGTGTGGCAAGAATCACGAGGACACACCAAAAGGCAAACCATTCTCTTGTCTCAGCACAAGTCCTCATGAGACAGTCCTGCAGCTCAGTGGGAAGAAACATGAACTATTTGTGAGGGCTCGCCACGTGCTTCTGGCTTGTTGACTGCTTCAGTAGGCTGCATTGGTACAACCTTATCTGCTGCTGGGCTTCAACGTCAAGCCCAGTGGCTTGAGGTTCAAAAAGCCCTTCTTATACTTTCTGGCTAGAAAGCCCTAAGCTTGGGGATCTCTAGGTGGGGTAGGGCCTTGGAGGGTTACCAGAGCTTTCTGGCCCAGATGGAGTCTCACAGAGGCCCCCAAGATTTGCACACAGGCCACCTGGGCATGGGATGAGGGATAAGTAAAAAACAACAAACAAGGTAGAATGTGGCAGAGCGGGTGCAGGAACGCAGGGGCACAGGGGCATTTCTGAGGAGGGTCATGAGGTGAGAAGCAGCTGGGACATAGCCAGTCACCTAGAAGACGGTGTAAAGGGCCAACAATTGAAGCATGTATGTCCAGATGAAGTTGTAAGACAGGCCTGCCTTTGTTGCTGCCATCCAGCTAGTGAGGATTCAGAGGCTGGCCAGGGATCTTGGCCTATTCATGGCCTAGGGCTGCTGGCACAGTGTTCAGCTGAAACAACAGAACTGCTCTGTCAGTTCTGGCGTTCCTACAGTTCCTGTATCTGGAAATCTGATGTCAAGGTGTCATCAGAATGGGGCTCCGTCTCCTTGCATTTCTTGGCTGGCAGCTACATGGCGGTTCTCTGCCTCCACCCAGGCTACAGTGGAGTGCCCTCCCTCTCGAATCACTTATTTACAAGGCTGTCTCCTTGGCAGTGTGTCTCCTCTCTTCACCTGGGATTTGAGTGAACTCTAGTGACCTCATGATCTGATGCTGAATGCAAAGCGCCTACTTTCAAACAAGGTGCAGAGGCTCAAGACATCAACACCTTGTACTAGAGGACAAGTCAATCCGTAACTATTCCAAGTGCATTTCTGTTGCCAAAAACAAACAAACAAACAAAAACCCAAACTTAACAAAAAGCAACTCAGGGTAAATGGGGTTTATTCTAGGTCACAGGCTACAGTCTGCCACAGAGCATGGAAGACAAGAACTTCAAACATCATGCCCACATCAAGAAAAATGCTTAGTGATAGCAAGCTGTCTCTACTCATACGACCCAAGGTCCCAAACCAGGGAACAGTACCGCCCACTTTCAGACTGGGTCTTCCCTCATCAATTAAGGCAATCAAAACAACCCCACAAATGTGCCCACAGGCCAACCTGATGCAGACAATCCCTTGTTGAGACACCCCCCCCCCCCAGGTGATTGTAGGTTGTGTCGAGTTGATGATTAAACCTAACCTCCTGCCTCAAACAATCAAACAATTCTGGTCACTCTTGGAAACATCCTTTCAAGTACTCGAAGTCCTGCCAGCATCTTGAGGGTCTCATGCCTTTGCCTCGTGAATCTCAACCTGTGGGTTTCGACCCCTCAGGAGTTGTATATCAGATATTTATATTACAATTTATAATTGTAGCAAAATTACAGTTATTAGGTAGCAAGGAAATAATTCTGTGGTTGGGGGGTCACCACAGCATGAGAATCTGTATGAAAGGGTTGTTAAGAACCACTGCCTTGCCTACAGAATGGGAAAAGAACTTCACCAACCCTACATCCGACAGAGGGCTAATGTCCAAAATATATAAAGAATCCAAGAAATTAAACACCAACAAACAAAATAATCCAATTTAAAAATGAAGTACAGAGCTCAACAGAGAATTCTCAACAGAGGAATCTTGAATCTTGAATGATTGAGAAGCACTTAAAGAAATGCTCAACGTCCTCAGTCATCAGAGAGATACAAAGGATCCTGGTGAGGATGTGGAGCAAGGGGAACCCTCCTCCATTTTTGGTGGGAGTGAAAACCTGAACAACCACTTTGGAAATCAATCTGGAAGGTTTCTCAGAAAACTGGAAATAGTTCTACCTCAAGACTCAACTATACCACTTCTGGGCATATACATAAAAGATGCTCCATCATACCACAAGGACACTTGCGCAACTATGTTCATGGCAGCTTTATTCCTAATAGCCAGAAAATGGAAACAACGCAGATGTCCCTCAGCCAAAGAATGGATAAACTGTAGCGCATTTACACAATGGAACAGTACTCAGCTATCAAAAACAAGGACACCATGCAACTTGCAGGCAAACGGATGGAACTGGAAAAGATCATCCTGAGTGGGGTGACCCAGAAAGACACGCATGGTATACACTCACTTATAAGTGGATGTTAGCCATGAAGTACAGGATGACCGTGCTACAGTCCACAGACCCAAAGAAGCCAAGGAGGGCCCAAGGGAGGATGCTGGAATCTCACTCAGAAGAGGAAATTCTGAAGTAGATAGAGGGAGAGATCTGGGTACAGGAGAGGGCGGGAGGTAACAGGTGTGGGGATAGGGTATGGATAGGTAACAGGTGTGGGTGTGTGGGGAGGACCGGGGGAGAGGAAATCAGTGGGGTGGGGCATCTCTGGGACAGGGGAAGCTCCGGGACGTCTATGGGGGTGACCCTAGCTGAGACTCCTGGCAGTGGGGGATAGGCAGCCTAAAGTTGCCACCTCCTGTAGCCAGGTGGGACTCCCAGCGGGGGGCGGGCACCAACCCACCCATAAGTCCTTCAACTCAAAATCTGTCCTGCCTACAAGAAGTGTAGAGATGAAGATGGAGCAGAGATTGAGGGAACAGCCAACCAATGACTGGCCCAACTTGAGACCCACCCTTTTGGAGAGACAACCCCTTCCACTATTAATGATACTCTGCTATGTTTGCAGACAGGAGCCCAGCATAGCTGTCCTCTGAGAGGCTCCACCCAGCAGCTGATGGAAACAGATGCAGAGCCCCACAGCCAGGCAATGGGCAGAGCTCGGGGAGTTCTGTGGGAGAGGAGGAGGAAGGATTGGGGGAGCCAGAGGGGTCAAGGACACCACAGGAAGACCTACAGAGTAAACTAACCTGGGCCCATGGGGGTTCACAGAGACGGAACCACCAACCAGAGGGCTTGCGTGGGCTGGACCGAGACCCCTACACATATGTAGCAGATGTGCAGCGTGGTCACATGTGGGTCCCCTAACAATGGGGATGGGGTTGTCTCTGACTCTGCTGCCTGCCTTTAGAGCCCTTTCCCCTAGCTGGGCTGCCTTGGCTGGCCTCAGCGGGAGAAAATGTGCTTGGTCCTGCTGCGACTTGAGATACGAGGGTGGATTGGTACTCCTTGGGGGCCTTTCATCTCTGAGAAGGGGGAGAGAAGGGGAAGAGGAGGCATGAAGGTGGGACTGGGAGGAGATGAGGGAGGGGTCTGGGGTGGGGCTGTAAAGTGATTGAAAAGAAGAAGAAACATGGCGTAAGCTGACCTATAGCCCAACCTGGCCTCAAACTCTTAAATGATTCTCCTGCCTCAGCCTCCCAGGCCCTGGGATTACAGCATGAGCTGCCATACCTGGCTGTTCCTAGATTTTAATCAACATTGAAAAGTGCAAAAGCCTGAAGCACAGGTCAATGAGTTCACACAGGGTAAATGCCTGTCTCCCCACTCGTGTCCAGAAAGCAGGCTGTAGGCTGGGACTGTTCTGATGAGCATTTTTCTCTTGAAGCCCTCCTGCCTCCCTCATCATAATTATTAATCTGGTCTACAGAAGATGAGACAGACTGCATAACATCCCACAGCTGAAAGGGACTGCTACAGAAGGACTGTGTACCATCAGGTTTTCCTTACCAACTCTGGCCTTGAAGAATAAGACACGCAGCCAAATCCAGACAAAGAGGTAGTAGCCCAGGATTGAAGGCTATCCGGAAAGCAGCATAAACTAAGGGCTAGATGGCTGGCTTCATTTCTCTGAGACACAGGGTCTCGGTGGGTGACTTTGGCAAGATTTGGGGGATATGCTTACATATCCAGACTTCATTCTGTGGCCAAGTCAGAAGCCACTGAAATAAGACAGGCCTGGTAGCACCGGAGCCTGAGGGAAAGGCGGAAAGGCCAAGACATGCCTGGGCTGCAGAAAAATTCAACATCAGCCTGAAAAATGCGCTGAGACCCTGCCTCAAAATAAGCAAAGATGAATGAAAGAGGGAGGACTGCAGGGCCAACAAGATGGTTCGGTGGATTAAAGTGCCTAATGCCAGGCCTGAGGACATAGGCTCAAGCCCTGTGACTCACATGGTCAAAGGAAGCCACTGGCCAACACATACTAACTTAAATAAACCATAAAAATACTTCTAACTACTTCTTCACCTTGTTCAGCCTAAACGACTGAGTGTTAATCAGACAACAGAGTGTATGTAGAAATAGAACACTCTCCTGCAACCTCCATCTTCCTGCCCAGAAAAGCAGCCTCGTGTCTCAGGCGGCTGCCTGGGGCCAGCCACACTGTCTCTAGGAACAGTGTCCAGAAACTGGACAGCAAGCCCTCAGCCAGCTGCTCCCCAGGGCTGGGACTTGATCCACTGATAGCCAACTTCTGTGCCTTTCATCCCTATTTCCAACTTTGGACCCAAGGAAAGCCAAATCTGCATCCCTAGCCAGTCACGTGGGATGCCCACCCCTACCACACCCGAAGTTTCAGAGTGGCACAGCAGCCTACAGTCAACACGAACTGGAGACCAGCGGCTTTCTAGAAACCCCCCAGCCCCTTCGGCCCCAGACTGGGTCAGCTGAGGAGTCCACTTTCATGCACTGAACAGCTACTGGGTTCTCAGTACCACCAGCATGGAATCAGTCTTTGGTTAACACTCTAGCTCTTGTCATATGGGTCACCTGAATAAATTCCACTTCCTAAGTGATATTCATTCTTCACACTAGAGAGCATTGACGAGTCCAGCAAAATTCTTAAAAACACGTTGTCAATTCTTAAAAACCCTTGGATGCCTTGTCAAGGCCGCAAGGGTTAGAGGTGGACTTGAACACAGAGACGTTGAACAGAGGTGTTGGGGATGTACCCAGGCAATGACACTTTTAGGACAGTAACTCTTCAAATCACCCTTAAGAAGTACTCTGGACTTTTAAAACTCTCTCAGCCCTTCCCACCCTCCCCCACTCTTCCAGATGTGCTGACTCGGCAAGTCTGGGAGAGTCTGGAGTGATTGATTTTACAGGTCCCTCAGATGACTCTTATGCTTAGTCTTGGCAAGGGCTGCTGCCTTGTAGTGAGGTGGATGGTTCTTGGATGGCTGCCAGAAGGCAGGACTAAAAGAGACAAAATCTCAGACCCCTGCTTCAACAGTAAGCACCAACTCGATGGCGTTGTCTGAGGCAGGGAGTTCTTGGAAGGCTTTCGCATAGCCTGGGTGACCTGCAGACTGCTGGCAGATGAGCGTGACCTTCGGGCAGCCTGGAAGCAGCTGCAGCTGAGGAGGCTCTAATCACGGGTGACCTTTACACTTTGACATTTGGGTAGGAAGGAGTGATATCCTCCGCATGCTGTGTAGTGAAAATTGCTGCCAATGTCTCCAATTGATTTAGCCTGGCAATCAGCAGAGATCATCTGAAACAGGTACACCTGTGTCCTGCGGGGATGGAACATCTGCAGAAGCAGAAGAGCATGGGCCTCGAAGGAAAAAAACAAACCTGAAAGGAAATGTCAAAATGGAGCCTGCTATAAACCCTGCCCTCTGCCAACGGTTGCGGTTAAGCCGTTAACTGAATCTGACTGACTGGAAAGCCCGTTTTCACAAATACATCCTGGATCCATGAAAGGATCTTTGACCCCAATTCCACCCCCCACATCCCAAAAGGCAAAATCATGTCTGTGAAAAGGCCTGACCTAATCAATTTTCAAATTAACCTGAAATTGCTATTAAGTTCAAATGGAGTAACTGTCAGGAGCCATGACTGAAACACGGGCGTGAGCCTGATCTGACCAGTGGCACGAAGGGATTTCTCTGGTGGACATGGACAAGCATGGACCCACCAGGACAGTTTACGTGAAGATTCCCTTCTCCTCAACCCTCCTGCTTCTCTTCATGCTCGAGGCAGTACCCCGCGGGTGCTGCCTTACTTCTCAGTGTTCGGGCGCCCTGTGCTCGCTGCTGGGAGCTCCCTGCCACCTACGGCATCTGCCCTTAGTTGCTGGCATAGACTGCAGTCCATCTCTGTCTTGTCATAGGAATGCTTATTTTTTGAGTAGTTCAGAATGTGCCATACTTGAAATCAGAGGTTACAGTGGGACTGGCTGAGCTCACATTGGCCTAGAAAGGGCACTTAATGCCATCTGAGAGGGGACAGGGAAACAAAGGGAGAAGGTGGGGACATAAGGAGGCAGAGGTGTGGCGAGGGGTGTGCAACCCCCACCGTTCCCCAACCCCCACCCTCTCACTCCCCCCCCCCACTCCTCGTCCCCAGGTTTCCGGGGACACAGCTGACAACGAGCGCAGCAGACTCCAGACTCGGGGCAGTCAGACTGCTGAGATCTGCGCAGCTTCGGAGGCTGGTGAAACTGGGGTCACGGGGGAGTTAAGAAGGGACAGACGTATGTACAGAAACCTGGGATCGAGTGGGCCATGCTCATTCTGATAGAGGGCACCAACTCCAACCTGGGACCCTGGAACCGCGCTTGGTTTATCTTCTGCACCTGACTGGAGGAGGCAGGTTTATTAAGGAAGGGGGCACCAGCATGGCACAGAGCTGAACAAGGAGGCAGGTTTAGCCAATCTTGGCAGGTCTCTGTAGGGGAGCAGTCTCCGACACATGGGAGGAAGATGCTATGGTTGACGGTCTCTGCGCACATATCAACATTCATTTTCGGACCTGAGGAAGGCTTTACCACCCCTTGGTGCCTCACTGGGGAAGGTTGTGCTACTCCATGGGTCTGAACCCCTGGGGTTCTTAACACGGCTGTGTGTGTCCACACCAGCGATACTCACTCAGGACTTCATCCACTCCTTCCTCAGGCACACAGGGCTCCCTCTACCCCACCTTAGACGATCAACATCCGTTAGTCCCTGATACTGCCCGTTTATGCTCTGTAGCTTTGCTTGCTGCTCTTAGATGGCCGCAAAGGAGCAACAAATTCAAAGGTCTCTCCCTTGCTTTGTTTGGGAAATGGATGTTTAATGACAGGGACTAAAAGAATCAGGACAGGGAAGCAGAGCCAGGAGTAGCAAGGCTTTCCATGCAGGACTTGATAGCCAGGGGCTAGCGCTCAGCTATGGGAGTGCTTCAAGCAGCAGAGTTAGCGCCACCTGAATTTGTGAATCCTAGCGAACACAAGTAGAAAAACACCTGGGGAGGGGAGTTAGTCAGTACGAAACAGGGTTTTTTTAAACCATTGTTTTCTAAACAATAAACCCAACAACTGTTTGTCATTGTCATAGTTGGGGTTTCTATCTCTGTGAAGAGCTTCCATGACGCTGATAAAGGCAAACATTTAATTGGGGCTGGCTTACAATTTCAGACGTTTAGTCCATTATCGTCACGGTGGGAAGCATGGCAGCCTGCAGGCGCACAGGCTGCTGGAGAAGCAGCTGAGAGTCCTACACCTCGATGCGAAGGCAGCAGGAGACTGAGCCAGACTGGGCAGACCTGAGCTTATAAAACCTCAAAGCCCGCCCCCACAGTGACATACTTCCTCCAACAAGACCACACCTCCAACAGCGCCACTCCCACAGGCCAACAGTCACACACTTGAATCTATGGGGTCCATTCCTACTCAGACCACTGCAGCCATTTATATTGTATTGTGTGCTGTTAGTAATTTAAAGATGACGTAGGGTAGACAGGAAACACCAGTCACCCCTAAAAACCACCCCATTTCCATGGGTCTGGGTACACGCAAAGTAAGTCATACTTTGGAATCAACACTTCCTAGATATCCCCTAGATATCAAACAATTATAACACAAAGCAGACCCTCAAAAGGTGCAGTGCATGCTGGGGGCCATGGTGCACTCCTGTAATCCCAGCAACTCAGATGGCAGAAGCAGGTGGGTCTCCGTGAGTTCAAGGCCAGCCTGGCCTACAAAGCGACTCCAGGACAGCCAAGGCTACACAGAGAAACCTTGTCTCAAAAAATGGAAGGAAGGAAGGAAGGAAGGAAGGAAGGAAGGAAGGAAGGAAGGAAGGAAGGAAGGAAGAGCAGTCTTCATACACTAGAGAGAGAAGAGCTGGGGGGATGTTTAAAGGATGATCTCTGTGACCCCAGCCCAACCCCATGTGGCTTGCTCTCACTAGTGAAGATTTTTTTTTGCCAAAGTGCAGAGATGGAAAACGCCTTCTTTTCCCAAAACATGCATCCAGAATGCCTCTCCTTATCCAAAACACAAATCCCTCTTGGCTTGTGCTGTGTTATCTCAACCACGGAAAAGCCCCGTGGAGGGGGCGGCAGCAAAAACAAGGCCACAGCTGCTGCCTGCTGAAGAGGGCAGCTTCTCTCACCTTCTTTCTCCAGTGCTCGGCGACTGGAGAATGATCACACCTTTGCACAGACAGAAGGGGAGTATGTGTGTGTATGAAGGGGTTATCCATGTTTGGCTCACTCTTTAAAAACTCCCACTTTTTCATTCACTGTAACACAGGGAGCTAACTATATATATTTGCAAAAGATAATGTGATTTTGGGTCAGATGCCGTCCGAACTGGTCAAGAGTAAGCTTGTTGGAAATACAACAGCTTTGGGGAGGGGGGCATGGTGTAACACAATCTCTAATCCCAGCACTCAGGGAGGCTGAGGCAGGTGGATCTCTGTGAGTCCCAGAGCAGCCTGGTCTAGAAATCGAGTCCAAGACACCTGAGGCTACACAGAGAAACCCTGTGTCAAAAACACCAAAGAAAGGGGGGGAGGAGGTGGCTTGATGCAGGTATTGAAAGCTTTATTTTTTTATATAGTTGTATTTTTAGTAAGAATGCAAAATAATGAGTTTCATGAACAGACACACATACATCTAGTTCTACCTTGATCTTATTTGCTTCTCCCTAAACAGATATATTATATATATATATATATACATATATATATGTATATATATATATATACATACATATATATATTTCTACCTTGCTCTTATTTGCCTCTGCCTAAAACATCTTCCCCCTTGACAGTTTCTTTTTTTCCCCATGACTCCCTTCATGCTACATCTGTGTGTATACACTGTAGTTCAGTCTAGGGTGAATATGAGAGAACACATGTGACATTTGACTCCTGGCTTATTTCACCAGTTACATCCATTTTCCTCAAATGACATAATTTTGTTTCTTCCCCGGGGCTAGATAAATCTCCATCATGTACATGACTACATCACGTTTTCATTATCTGTTCACTGGCTGATGAGGTCTAGGCTGCTTCTACACCATAAGCCCTGTGAATAGGGCAGCAAGGGTCATGTGGTGTGGGATGTGGGTGTGGCACAGTTGGCTCAATGGTAGATCGTATTTTAACTTGCTGAGGCCTCTCCACGCCAACTTCCCTAATGGCTGCACCAGTTTGCACTCCCACCGAAAGGGTCTAGGAGTGCTCCTTTCCCCTTACGCTGGCCAGTGTTCCATTAGCTGTCTTGGTTACTGCCGCTCTGACTCTGATGAATGGGAATCCTACAGCCATCTTCGTGGGCCTTTCCCGATAGCTGAGGATGTCGAACATTCTCTCTTAGTGGACATCAGTAACTTGTCTGTTCAGCTCGTTTACCCAGTTATTGCTTGAAAGGTTTGTTTTTGCTGAGGTTTGACAGTAGGATTTCCTTGGCCCTTGTCCTCCAGCCTGTTGCTGTTGCTCTCCACTGTGTTTTTAATTTTATTCATGGGTGCTCATTTTCAACATTTGCATTTGTTTCTGATTTTGTTTCGGTTTTGCTGTTTTGTCTTTAAGTCCCTCTCTCTCTCCTTATTGCATTTCCCACTAAGTCATCTCACCAGCTCAGTCTTGTTTTAGTTTACTTTGAAGGAAATTTCTTCTTTTAAAAAGATGTCTTTATTTGTGTGTATGATACACACCAGTGCACATCCGGAGGCTAAGAGCATCGGGACACTCCGAGCTGCAGCTATGAGTGTTTGTGGGGAGCCGGGCTTGTAACATGGATACTGGGACTACATGGAGCACCCACGGATAAAACACGGAGGAGGACAAGGACCAAGGAAATCCTACTTCAAACCTCAGGGTTCTGAAAGGTTTCAGGTATAGGCTTCATAGCACAAATGTCAAATACAGAAGAAAGATTGGGGGCGGGGGTTGTTGTTTTTTTCAAGTTTTTTGTTTTTGTTTGGTTTTTTGTGGTTGTTGTCCATTTGGTTGGTTGGTTTTTTGGTTTTTTGAGTCAAAGTTTCTCTGTGTAACATCCCTAGCTTTCTGTCCTAGAACTTGCTTTGTAGTCTAGGCTGACCTCAGAACTCACAGTATTCTCTGCCTCCCAGGTGCTGGGCCTAATTTTGTTCTTATGTATGAGAGAATTGACTGAATGGAGAAACTGTGTGAAGAACTGCCCATGTTAAACCAATTAATTGATAGGCTTTGTTTAATTTCATCAGGCCCCAAAGGAAAGTATGTAGAAAGAGAAGAGCCGTGGCTGTGGGGGCAGCTCAGTTGGTACAATGCTTGCCTGACATCACACATGAAGCCTTCGGTTTAAACCTCAGCACGACATAAACTGGGCATATGTTGATGCCCACTGCAACCCCAGCCCGTAGGATGAAGAAGAGGAGCTGAAGTTCACCTCATCCTCAGTTTTCTAGAGTGTTCACGACCAGCCTGGGCTGCCTGAAAGAAAGGAAGGAAGGAAGGAAGGAAAGAAGGAAGGAAGGAAGGAAGGAAGGAAGGAAGGAAGGAAGGAAGGAAGGAAG